>NC_069505.1:589760512-589775512 GCF_027579735.1 Bombina bombina | reverse complement strand
TTGTTCAAACACTGCTGCCCTCTAGTATTCAAAAGAATTATTGCAAAACTGCTGCAATATCGTACTCCAGGCATGTAAACGTGCCTGTGAGAGTCCACCAGCTTTTCAGCAAAGGATGCCAAGCGAATAATGTAATTTTGAAAAAAACAAACTATATAATGAAAGAATAAAATTGTGTTTCATGTCTGCGTTGTATGCTTGATACATTGTTATGAATATTTACAACATCCACAAGCAATAACTATGGAATCTTCTGCACAAAATTATATTTTTCTTTCATGTAATTAACAAGAGTCCATGAGCTAGTGACGTATGGGATATACATTCCTACCAGGAGGGGCAAAGTTTCCCAAACCTTAAAATGCCTATAAATACACCCCTCACCACACCCACAAATCAGTTTTACAAACTTTGCCTCCAAGGGAGGTGGTGAAGTAAGTTTGTGCTAGATTCTACGTTGATATGCGCTCCGCAGCAAGTTGGAGCCCGGTTTTCCTCTCAGCGTGCAGTGAATGTCAGAGGGATGTGAAGAGAGTATTGCCTATTGAATGCAGTGATCTCCTTCTACGGGGTCTATTTCATAGGTTCTCTGTTATCGGTCGTAGAGATTCATCTCTTACCTCCCTTTTCAGATCGACGATATACTCTTATATTTACCATTTCCTCTACTGATTCTCGTTTCAGTACTGGTTTGGCTTTCTACAAACATGTAGATGAGTGTCCTGGGGTAAGTAAGTCTTATTTTCTGTGACACTCTAAGCTATGGTTGGGCACTTTATTTATAAAGTTCTAAATATATGTATTCAAACATTTATTTGCCTTGACTCAGAATGTTCAACTTTCCTTATTTCCAGACAGTCAGTTTCATATTTGGGATTATGCTTTAATTATCATATTTTTCTTACCTCAAAAATTTGACTTTTTTCCCTGTGGGCTGTTAGGCTCGCGGGGGCTGAAAATGCTTCATTTTATTGCGTCATTTTTGGCGCGGACTTTTTTGGCGCAAAAATTCATTTCCGTTTCCGGCGTCATACGTGTCGCCGGAAGTTGCGTCATTTTTTTGACGTTATTTTGCGCCAAAAGTGTCGGCGTTCCGGATGTAGCGTCATTTTTGGCGCCAAAAGCATTTAGGCGCCAAATAATGTGGGCGTCTTATTTGGCGCCAAAAAATATGGGCGTCGCTTTTGTCTCCACATTATTTCAGTCTCATTTTTCATTTGCTTCTGGTTGCTAGAAGCTTGATGTTTGGCATTTTTTTCCCATTCCTGAAACTGTCTTATAAGGAATTTGATCTATTTTGCTTTATATGTTGTTTTTTCTCTTACATATTGCAAGATGTCTCACGTTGCATCTGAGCCAGAAGATACTACAGGAAAACCTCTGCCTGCTGGATCTACCAAAGCTAAGTGTATCTGCTGTAAACTTTTGGTAGCTATTCCTCCAGCTGTTGTTTGTATTAAATGTCATGACAAACTTGTTAATGCAGATAATATTTCCTTTAGTGATGTACCATTGCCTGTTGCAGTTCCCTCAACATCTAAGGTGCAGAATGTTCCTGATAACATAAGAGATTTTGTTTCTGAATCCATAAAGAAGGCTTTGTCTGTTATTTCTCCTTCTAGTAAACGTAAAAAGTCTTTTAAATCTTCTCTCTCTACAGATGAATTTTTAAATGAACACCATCATTCTGATTCTTTGGACTCTTCTGGTTCAGAGGATTCTGTCTCAGAGATTGATGCTGATAAATCTTCATATTTATTTAAGATAGAATTTATTCGCTCTTTACTTAAAGAAGTACTAATTGCTTTAGAAATAGAGGATTCTAGTCCTCTTGATACTAATTCTATACGTTTGGATAAGGTTTTTAAAGCTCCTGCGGTTATTCCAGAAGTCTTTCCTGTTCCTAATGCTATTTCTGCAGTAATTGCTAAGGAATGGGATAGATTGGGTAATTCATTTACTCCTTCTAAACGTTTTAAGCAATTATATCCTGTTCCGCCTGACAGATTAGAATTTTGGGACAAAATCCCTAAAGTTGATGGGGCTATTTCTACCCTTGCTAAACGTACTACCATTCCTACATCAGATGGTACCTCGTTTAAGGATCCTTTAGATAGAAAAATTGAATCTTTTCTAAGAAAAGCTTATCTATGTTCAGGTAATCTTCTTAGACCTGCTATATCATTGGCTGATGTTGCTGCAGCTTCAACTTTTTGGTTGGAAACTCTAGCGCAACAAGTAACAAATCGTGATTCTCATGATATTATTATTCTTCTCCAGCATGCTAATAATTTCATCTGTGATGCCATTTTTGATATTATTAGAGTTGATGTTAGATTTATGTCTCTGGCTATCTTAGCCAGAAGAGCTTTATGGCTTAAGACTTGGAATGCTGATATGGCTTCTAAATCAACTCTACTTTCCATTTCTTTCCAGGGAAACAAATTATTTGGTTCTCAGTTGGATTCTATTATTTCAACTGTTACTGGTGGGAAAGGAACTTTTTTACCACAGGATAAAAAGTCTAAAGGTAAAAACAGGGCTAACAATCGTTTTCGTTCCTTTCGTTTCAACAAAGAACAAAAGCCTGATCCTTCGTCCTCAGGAGCAGTTTCAGTTTGGAAACCATCCCCAGTCTGGAATAAATCCAAGCCTGCTAGAAAGGCAAAGCCTGCTTCTAAGTTCACATGAAGGTACGGCCCTCATTCCAGTTCAGCTGGTAGGGGGCAGGTTACGTTTTTTCAAAGAAATTTGGATCAGTTCTGTTCACAATCTTTGGATTCAGAACATTGTTTCAGAAGGGTACAGAATTGGTTTCAAGATGAGACCTCCTGCAAAGAGATTTTTTCTTTCCCATGTCCCAGTAAATCCAGTGAAAGCTCAAGCATTTCTGAATTGTGTTTCAGATCTAGAATTGGCTGGAGTAATTATGCCAGTTCCAGTTCCGGAACAGGGGATGGGGTTTTATTCAAATCTCTTCATTGTACCAAAGAAGGAGAATTCCTTCAGACCAGTTCTGGATCTAAAATTATTGAATCGTTATGTAAGGATACCAACGTTCAAGATGGTAACTGTAAGGACTATATTGCCTTTTGTTCAGCAAGGGAATTATATGTCCACAATAGATTTACAGGATGCATATCTGCATATTCCGATTCATCCAGATCATTATCAGTTCCTGAGATTCTCTTTTCTAGACAAGCATTACCAATTTGTGGCTCTACCGTTTGGCCTTGCTACAGCTCCAAGAATTTTCACAAAGATTCTCGGTGCCCTTCTGTCTGTAATCAGAGAACAGGGTATTGTGGTATTTCCTTATTTGGACGATATCTTGGTACTTGCTCCGTCTTTACATTTAGCAGAGTCTCATACGAATCGACTTGTGTTGTTTCTTCAAGATCATGGTTGGAGGATCAATTTACCAAAAAGTTCTTTGATCCCTCAAACAAGGGTAACCTTTCTGGGTTTCCAGATAGATTCAGTGTCCATGACTTTGTCTTTAACAGACAAGAGACGTCTAAAATTGATTACAGCCTGTCGAAACCTTCAGTCTCAATCATTCCCTTCGGTAGCCTTATGCATGGAAATTCTAGGTCTTATGACTGCTGCATCGGACGCGATCCCCTTTGCTCGTTTTCACATGCGACCTCTTCAGCTCTGTATGCTGAACCAATGGTGCAGGGATTACACGAAGATATATCAATTAATATCTTTAAAACCGATTGTTCGGCACTCTCTGACGTGGTGGACAGATCACCATCGTTTAATTCAGGGGGCTTCTTTTGTTCTTCCGACCTGGACTGTAATTTCAACAGATGCAAGTCTCACAGGTTGGGGAGCTGTGTGGGGATCTCTGACGGCACAAGGAGTTTGGGAATCTCAGGAGGTGAGATTACCGATCAATATCTTGGAACTCCGTGCAGTTTTCAGAGCTCTTCAGTTTTGGCCTCTTCTGAAGAGAGAATCGTTCATTTGTTTTCAGACAGACAATGTCACAACTGTGGCATACATCAATCATCAAGGAGGGACTCACAGTCCTCTGGCTATGAAAGAAGTATCTCGAATTTTGGTTTGGGCGGAATCCAGCTCCTGTCTAATCTCTGCGGTTCATATCCCAGGTGTAGACAATTGGGAAGCGGATTATCTCAGTCGCCAAACGTTGCATCCGGGCGAATGGTCTCTTCACCCAGAGGTATTTCTTCAGATTGTTCAAATGTGGGGGCTCCCAGAGATAGATCTGATGGCCTCTCATCTAAACAAGAAACTTCCCAGGTATCTGTCCAGATCCCGGGATCCTCAGGCGGAGGCAGTGGATGCATTATCACTTCCTTGGAAGTATCATCCTGCCTATATCTTTCCGCCTCTAGTTCTTCTTCCAAGAGTAATCTCCAAGATTCTGAGGGAATGCTCGTTTGTTCTGCTAATAGCTCCGGCATGGCCTCACAGGTTTTGGTATGCGGATCTTGTCCGGATGGCATCTTGCCAACCATGGACTCTTCCGTTAAGACCAGACCTTCTGTCTCAAGGTCCTTTTTTCCATCCGGATCTGAAATCCTTAAATTTAAAGGTATGGAGATTGAACGCTTGATTCTTGGTCATAGAGGTTTCTCTGACTCCGTGATTAATACTATGTTACAGGCTCGTAAATCTGTATCTCGAGAGATATATTATAGAGTCTGGAAGACTTATATTTCTTGGTGTCTTTCTCATCATTTTTCTTGGCATTCTTTTAGAATACCGAGAATTTTACAGTTTCTTCAGGATGGTTTAGATAAGGGTTTGTCCGCGAGTTCTTTGAAAGGACAAATCTCCGCTCTTTCTGTTCTTTTTCACAGAAAGATTGCTATTCTTCCTGATATTCATTGTTTTGTACAAGCTTTGGTTCGTATAAAACCTGTCATTAAGTCAATTTCTCCTCCATGGAGTTTGAATTTGGTTTTGGGAGCTCTTCAAGCTCCTCCGTTTGAACCTATGCATTCATTGGACATTAAATTACTTTCTTGGAAAGTTTTGTTCCTTTTGGCCATCTCTTCTGCTAGAAGAGTTTCTGAATTATCTGCTCTTTCGTGTGAGTCTCCTTTTCTGATTTTTCATCAGGATAAGGCGGTGTTGCGAACTTCTTTTGAATTTTTACCTAAAGTTGTGAATTCCAACAACATTAGTAGAGAAATTGTGGTTCCTTCATTATGTCCTAATCCTAAGAATTCTAAGGAGAAATCATTGCATTCTTTGGATGTTGTTAGAGCTTTGAAATATTATGTTGAAGCTACGAAATCTTTCCGTAAGACTTCTAGTCTATTTGTTATCTTTTCCGGTTCTAGGAAAGGCCAGAAAGCTTCTGCCATTTCTTTGGCATCTTGGTTGAAATCTTTAATTCATCTTGCCTATGTTGAGTCGGGTAAAATTCCGCCTCAAAGAATTACAGCTCATTCTACTAGGTCAGTTTCTACTTCCTGGGCGTTTAGGAATGAAGCTTCGGTTGACCAGATCTGCAAAGCAGCAACTTGGTCCTCTTTGCATACTTTTACTAAATTCTACCATTTTGATGTATTTTCTTCTTCTGAAGCAGTTTTTGGTAGAAAAGTTCTTCAGGCAGCGGTTTCAGTCTGAATCTTCTGCTTATGTTTTTTGTTAAACTTTATTTTGGGTGTGGATTATTTTCAGCAGGAATTGGCTGTCTTTATTTTATCCCTCCCTCTCTAGTGACTCTTGTGTGGAAAGATCCACATCTTGGGTAGTCATTATCCCATACGTCACTAGCTCATGGACTCTTGTTAATTACATGAAAGAAAACATAATTTATGTAAGAACTTACCTGATAAATTCATTTCTTTCATATTAACAAGAGTCCATGAGGCCCACCCTTTTTTGTGGTGGTTATGATTTTTTTGTATAAAGCACAATTATTCCAATTCCTTATTTTATATGCTTCGCACTTTTTTTCTTATCACCCCACTTCTTGGCTATTCGTTAAACTGATTTGTGGGTGTGGTGAGGGGTGTATTTATAGGCATTTTAAGGTTTGGGAAACTTTGCCCCTCCTGGTAGGAATGTATATCCCATACGTCACTAGCTCATGGACTCTTGTTAATATGAAAGAAATGAATTTATCAGGTAAGTTCTTACATAAATTATGTTTTTAGGAATCATATATTTCAAACAGTGTCAAGAAGCCAAGATAGGCTTACAGGGTTCCTCTATGCAGGCAAAGGCAGTGGTATTGGAGATTGGCAGCTCTATTTGTGGCAAACGAAGGTGGAAAAATGATTGGCTGTGTTTGGTGAGAGCAAAAGGATAAAAAAAAATATGTTGTGGCATTTCTAGGTAAAGTAATTGAGGAATTTGGGACAAAGGAGGAGAGATATTGGACAAATCACCTTAGGGACAGTATGTGACAAGGAGTACCATATATAGGAACGTCAGATATAGAGTTATAGCCACTGCTATGTTAAAGGGACACTGAACCCAAATTTTTTCTTTTGTGATTCAGATAGAGCATGAAATTCTAAGCAACTTTCTAATTTACTCCTATTATCAAATGTTCTTTATTCTCTTGGTATCTTTATTTGAAATGCAAGAATGTAAGTTAAGATGCCGGCCCATTTTTGGTGAACAACCTAGGTTGTCCTTGCTGATTGGTGGAGAAATTCATCCACCAATCAAAAACTGCTGTCCAGAGTTCTGAACTAAGAAAAAAGCTTAGATGCCTTCTTTTCATATAAAGATAGCAAGAGAACGAAGAAACATTGATAACAGGAGTAAATTAGAAAGTTGCTTAAAATTGCATGCTCTATCTGAATCACGAAAGACAATTTTTGGGTTCAGTGTCCCTTTAAGTTGGTATATGATAAAATACAGGTAAGGCAAAGAAAGGGCATATTTATGAATAACATTGGGGAAGTTATCTGCAATAAAATGTCGAGCAGCAGCAACAGTGAGACAGATCTAGGTGTGACAAAGTTGTCTAGAACTTATTTAATTTGATAGGAAATAGTTTTTAGAATGACAACGATCTACTGCAGGTAATATGCATTCTGCAAGTGTCTAATAGAAAGTTACAGAGATACTACTTCTATGGACTACAGAGGAGGAACT
Source organism: Bombina bombina (assembly GCF_027579735.1). Classification (NCBI taxonomy): domain Eukaryota; kingdom Metazoa; phylum Chordata; class Amphibia; order Anura; family Bombinatoridae; genus Bombina; species Bombina bombina. Next base: position 589,768,417 of record NC_069505.1, on the reverse strand, counting down.
ATTGTGTTACTTCCATGAAATACAGAGATGACTCCATAAGACACCTTGGGAAAAAGTCAGTAGACTTGGTATGGGTGTGGTACCTTGGGATACCCAACAAAAAGGGTATCAGGTACTAAACAAGGTTTGACTTATTGCAATGAAGGGGGCACCACACAAAATGAAATATTAGCCATATTGGTGCCTGAAGACATGGACAGGGAATATGTCAGGATACCACAAAATGCAAAAGGAAAACACACAGACATAGCAATCGTTCAGAACTGTATCTAGAGTAACTGCTCTGTAGATAGATCTTGGTGTCTATCAGTAAGATGAAGGCTCTAAACCTTGGATTTTTAGAGTAAGAAAATGGAGTTACCTCTAGGGATAAAAAAATAGAGGAGACCTGATAAATCTAGGATGGAAGCGATAGGTGTATGAAAGAAAATAAAGGGTTTCTGTAACTGGCATCTCTAAGAATAACAGATTGGGCAGGGGATATATGACCTAGCTCCAATAAATTCTACAAAAGCAAGCAGGCAATATGTGACAGCACCAGTGACACTACAAAGGGGACAACACATTGCCTAGCACCTGAATGTTTAATGAATAGCACTCTCTGATCTAAGGGAGCAGTAGAAACACAAGGGAGGGGAGCAGTAAGATGGCAAGTGAAGCTTTTCCTGCTGTTCCAGAATTGCAGAGGTCAGTCTTGCAGCAGGTGTTGTGGAAGGTGACATTAACGCCTAGTGTGCTTTTCTCTCCACTGGTCCCACAAACACTGCTTATAGCACAGCTTCTCTCACGCAGGATAAACTGGAAGTTACCTGGAATGGAATAGGTTGGAAGATATCACTATTGCAATTATTCCATATCATATATACACTGACTAGTCTACAGTAGCTATATAACTGCATCTGCTGTAATATTCATAGTAACCACTGGGTGTCACTATGTTTAAACAATTATTATTATTATCGGTTATTTGTAGAGCGCCAACAGATTCCGCAGCGCTATCCAATCCTACTATCTTGTAGTCCACTGTGATATCCTATTGTAGCTGGAAACATCTGGAATATACATTAATATACTGTCTCCAGGTGCCACTCTTTTCTAAACTTAGTATTACATATTTTGCTATAACTATGTAAACTGTGAAGTGGCACTATTCTAAAACAAGGCATATACCTTGTGCCAAAACTATACTGTCTACATGTTCTCACTGTTTTATACCAAGAACATTGTATTATCAATACATCACTTTTAATACTACATGATTTTACAACTATGTTCCTAGGAATTTACATGCTGTAATACATGCACTGGCCACATGGTGTCACTACTACACCAATAGCAATATATGTCCTATTGGCTGTAACTTTCTTATAATAATAAAGCCAACCTTGCAAGAATAAAAAACATGTTCTAGTTTGGTTCTAAAATAGGATCATACTACATCTAAACCTCACACACTGCAATATTCACTATCAACCTCCTCAACCACTGCAGTACTACCAGTTCCTACGTTATCCTTTGGAGCCCATTTAGTAAAGAATGGATAGTTGGGTGAGTCTTAAAATGACTGCCACAACCATAGGAAAATGCATCTTATAATGGACACAATTATCACAGGTGACTGTCACTGCAGTAACCATTGGAATATACTGTATGTAATACTGACTCTGACCATTGGGTGTCACTGTGTCTTACCTTTTTTCCCAGTGGCTGTAGATATGAGGCATTGCTCAGATGGAGGGCAAGTGACTGGGAACTTTATACACTCCAACGGGGCAATAGTTGGGAAAAGACAGGTGTAGCATCGTAGAGACTCCCCTGTATGGACAGAAATGGGTAGCTTTTAACCTCACTGTGCTCTCACAAGCAGATATTGGCACCTCCCTCTCTTATTCTTTTAAACAGTCTCAAAATAAGTTAGTTTGTATAGTGATGAGGACAAAAAGTCCACTGAGAATATAGATACCAACAGGTCATTACATACCTCATCTGCACAAGGACATGCACTGACTTGAGGGGATCTGTGTTTAAATTTGATACTGGCAGCAAAAAGGTGAGATGTTTTAAATCTCATTTGCATATATTTACCCATAAACCCAGGGCCGGATTTACCATTAGGCAGAGTAGGCATGTGCCTATAGGCGCCTTCCATAAAGGGGCGCCTGTTTCTCCATATGTCTTTTCTGCACACCTCTATGGCTCTGTCCTTACTCACCATAGTAGATAATAAGTTTGCCCGAAACAAAGATGGCTGCCACACTGGCTGGTCCGGTCCATTTCTCCAGTGAATGCAGACAGAGTGGCCTGAGAGTAAGTGTGTAGGGGTTGGTTCTTTTATGGGGAGTGACAGTGAGTGACTGTGCGCTATTACAGAGTGCTCTAAGTGCATGCTATTTGTACGCTATTACAAAGCGCTCTGAGTGCACGGTGGGTATGTATCAGCTGCAGCGGCTGTCAAAATCAAAATGACAGATTGTACAGTCTGAGAACAGTCTTTCATATAAAATATCATAGATCTGATGAATATTATTGCTAAAATGCAAAATGCCAGGGCTATTGCACAGGATAAACACACTTTAAAAAAACAACTGAACCTTGGTTGATTGTGCACATTGCAGGCTTGGACAGCAAAGTTTCTAAATGAAGCCCCAGTCTAGGCAACCTGCACTTTTCTTGTATAAATTATATTAAAAAAATACTGTTCTTACTGGAATCTCACCATACTGAACAAATACTGTCTGGAGTGTTTTATAAAAAAAAAAAATCATAGTTCTATAAAGTTTTAGGCTGTATCTATAGGTTCATAGGTGTGAACTGGGAGCGTGTGGGGGCGCTTTAGATTTTGATGCCTATGGGCACCTGGTGTAATGCTCGTGGGATACTCTTCTATCAGATCGAACTCAGCCAGTAGTTTTGTTATCCTGGCATCGAGCCGGAAAGATAGGGAATATCCCAGATCAGAGAAAGTTAGCAAGATGAGGGAAGCGGCACTCACCACAGGCAGGGTAGTATTCAGCGGCAATGGCAGAGCAGTCCAAGGTAAACCACTAGAATGGTCAGGCAGGTAGGGTTTGGCAACGGTAAAGCAGTCCAAGGGCAAACCACTAGAATGGTCAGGCAGGCAGGGTTTGGCAACAGAGAGGCAATCCAGAATAATAGGGGTTAATAGGCAGAGTAGTCAGGCAAGCAGAGTTCAGCAGCAGTATATCAATCCAGCAATTCAGGGGTATAACAGGTAGAGTAGTCAGACAGGCAGGGTTCAAACACATTAAGGCAATACAGAGTAGTAACAATCTATCACACCCAGGGGCACACAGAGTAACACCTATACTTGGGCAGTGATAGATCGTTAATGTGGACTTACATAGGCGCAGGCATGGACCAGGCACAGCCCCTGACAACGAGCAGGGAAGGAGACGCCGCGCCCATAGCAACGGCTAGAGCGGCACTGCGTGACACCTGGGCTGTAAATCCGGCCCTGCATAAACCCTTGTGCCAGTGGAAACACTGATAGCTAAAGTTTTCTGTGGCAAAAGATGTGCAGCTGAGCTATACAATTATCTGTATATAAAGCATCTGTTTTCTTTATAACATACAGCGTTCTCTCTGTATTATACACTGTCACTGATACGCAGTGCTGCTGCTCCTTAACGGAACATTAATGTCATTTTCCTTAACGCATTTTAAATTTGATTTCTTTTTCAGAAAAAAAGGTATTTTACTAACCAGAAATATTGTTTATTGAAACATATTTAAAGGGACAGTCTACACCATAATTTTTATTGTTTAAAAAGATAGATAATCCCTTTATTACCCATTCCCCAGTTTTGCATAAACAACACAGTTATATTAATATACTTTTTACCTCTGTGATTACCTTGTATCTAAGCCTCTGCAGACTGCTCCTTATCTCAGTTATATTAATACACTTTTTACCTCTGTGATTACCTTGTATCTAAGCCTCTGCAGACTGCCCCTTATCTCAGTTATATTAATATACTTTTTACCTCTGTGATTACCTTGTATCTAAGCCTCTGCAGACTGCTTCTTATCTCAGTTATATTAATATACTTTTTACCTCTGTGATTACCTTGTATCTAAGCCTCTACAGACTGCTCCTTATCTCAGTTATATTAATATACTTTTTACCTCTGTGATTACCTTGTATCTAACCCTCTGCAGACTGCTCCTTATCTCACTTATATTAATACACTTTTTACCTCTGTGATTACCTTGTATCTAACCCTCTGCAGACTGCTCCTTATCTCAGTTATATTAATATACTTTTTACCTCTGTGATTACCTTGTATCTAAGCCTCTGCAGACTGCTCCTTATCTCAGTTATATTAATACACTTTTTACCTCTGTGATTACCTTGTATCTAAGCCTCTGCAGACTGCCCCCTTATCTGCTTTTGACAGACATGCAGTTTAGCCAATCAGTGCAGACTCCCAAATAACTCCACGGGAGTGAGCACAATGCTATCTATATGACAAACATGAACTTGTACTGTCTAACTGTGAAAAACGTTCAAGCAAAAAGAAATACACTGCGATCCTCCAAAGTAAGCATACTATTTTTAATATCCAAATGTAGATAAAAACATCTTGATAGGCAACAGTGAAGTTAAAATCAAAAGAATAGGCAGAACATTTTCAGGAACTGGTCTGTCCTACATGTTTCGGTTAGTCCCTTAATCATGAACATGACCTGTTACCCTTCCTTCCTGCCTTTTAAATCTGATGGTAATCTCCTATTGGTGCCTCAGTCTAATGAGATTAACCCCTAGTTGGTCAGTTACTTGTTATTTATGTGTCTGCTCTACCCCATTGATTGGTTTAAATAAAGGAATTTATTTAATACACATAGATATATACAAATAGTGCTCTTATGCATACTTTCTCTGCTAGTTCTGAATTTTGTGTATAATTGAAAAAACATAAGAGCTAATAATAATTAGCCCATTGTTGAATACTTATTTCTCCTATTTCAACTAATATATAATTCTAAATCAATTATCCTTCTTGACTAGCAATATATACATTTCTGGTATCTAATATCCTAAGATTTCATGTTTATGCACCATATTTATATATATGTATTTATTGTGTGAGTTGGCAATCACTACTGTACTGATCAAATAGGGGACCCTATAATTTTAATAAAGGAATAGGGAAAACTACTATCTCTTCCAGAAATTTATTATATCCCCCTCTATATTGAAGCCCTGTGGCCTTCTTGTCTTCATTTTGAAGATCCAAAAGGCTTCACGCAGCATTAGGCGTGCTGCTCTGTCCCCCCCTCTAGGTGGTGTTCGTACACATTCTATAACCTGCCATGAGAGCGACGTAACATCGCCCCCATGCACAGAGATAAAGTGTTGTGAGAGGCCTGAGCTGTCTTTATCATGAGAGATATCATTTAGATGCTCTCTGATCCTGGAGCGCACCTCCCTTGTGGTGCACCCTATGTACTGTCCGTTACACTGGGAGCAATCTACCAAGTATACTACAAAAGGGGTTCTACAATTTGTACAATTTGACAAATTGAAAACCCTATTAGTAGTTGCTGATTGGAAAGTGGATGTCACTCTGCTGTACTTACAGGCTATACATTTAGAGAAGTGGCATTTAAAATGCCCTTTCACACTTAGCCAACTACTGCTGGCCCTCTCTTTATCCCTTAGTACACTTGGTGCCACTAAATTACCAATTGTGCATGCTCTCTTAGAGACAAAATTGCACCCTTTGGACACATAGTCCCTCAAGCTGTCCTCAGCTGTCAGTATAGGTAGATGTTTGCTGACAATACTGGTAATGTCCTTAAACTGCGGGCTATAAGTGGTAACCAGAGTTGGTCTAGTTAAATCATAACCATTCCTTTTCCTGGTGTTCCCCCTTAGTATCTCACTTCTACTCATCCTAGTTACCTCCAAGTGGGCTCTATTGATGACTTTGCGTGAGTAACCTCTCTCTGAGAGGAGACAACTTAGTGTCTCACTCTCCTTTGCAAAGTCTTCTTCCAAGGAGCAGTTCCGTTTAAGTCTCATGAACTGCCCTTTGGCCACCCCAAACCCCGTGTGACGGGGATGATTACTCCTAGCGTGAAGCAAGGAGTTTGAGGTAATAGGCTTACGATATAGGGATGTAGAGACCTTACCATTTAAAGGATCCCCCCTAAGTTCCACATCAAGATATGGTATTGTACTTGTCCCTGTTTGGGCAGTGAATTCCAAACCCACTCTGTTAGAATTGAGATAAGTCAAAAAGTCTTGCATCTCAGCAACCTCCCCCACCCAGATAAAAAGGAGATCATCTATAAAACGTTTATAGGATCTAATCCTATCTCTGAATGGGTTATTATCTCCAAAGACGTGGGACAGTTCCCACCAACCCATAAATAGGTTGGCATATGATGGGGCAAATTTTGCTCCCATCGCTGTCCCACGTCTTTGGAGATAAAAAGTATGCTCAAACTTAAAATAATTATGTGTCAGGAGAAAGGTAAGGGCCTCAACTATAAATTCGATTAAATCCTCATGGTAATTGCTAAAATTCTGAAGCATATACCTCACGGCTTCAATGCCGAATTCATGGGGAATGGCCGAATAGAGGCCAACCACATCAACTGTTAACCATGTACAATTTTTCTCCCATACGACACTATCCATTGCTTTTATGAGATGCGTGGTATCTTTCAGATAAGATGGCAAGAAGTGAATGACTGGTTGCAAAAGGGACTCAATCCAACCTGAAAGTCTTTCAAAAAGTGACCCTATGCCTGAGACAATTGGTCTACCCTTCACCTCCTCCAAGGTCTTATGGACCTTGGGGAGGTGATGAAAAATAGGGATAACAGGTTTAAGTACCATCAAATAATCAAATGTCTCTTGGTCAATATGCCCCCTCATCAAGCCATCATCCAAAAGATGTCTCAATTCAATCCCAAATCTTTCCGTTGGGTTAAAGCTAAGTTCTTTATAAACCAGGGTGTCTGTCAACTGCCTCAAGGCCTCTTCAACATATTTATCTCTCCCCATCACCACTATGCAGCCCCCCTTGTCCGCTTGTTTGATGACTATATCTTCAGTCTTCCCTAGCTGTTCCAATGCCAATCTCTGGGTTGGGCTCAGGTTATGTGTTATCTTATTACTCTGTTCTGAGAGTTTAACCAGATCCTCCTCAACCCTGCGATGGAAGGCTTCAATAAAGGGTCCTCTGGTTCTGGTGGGGTAAAAGATAGATTGGGGCCTAAACCCTATATGTTCCCTCTTAACAGGGAACTCTGAGTGGGAACTGGAAGCTCCTAACTCATGTAAGGTCAAATAATCGATCCCTTCTTTGAAATCTATGATGTCAGTTATATTAGGGAGAGCCTCATTAGTTACCTGTGAGTCATTACTAGTTTGATTTTCCAAACCTTCCTCTTGGTTACTAGATCCCCAAAAGAATTTTTTTAGGGTCAAGTCCCTAACCAGTCTATTTATGTCAACAATAGTTTCAAATAAATCAAATTTATTGGTTGGAACAAAGCCCAAGCCCAGGCTGAGTACTTCAATCTGTGGGTCTGTTAATACAATTTTCAGATAAATTAATGACAGTCATATTTTGTATTTGTTGCGTGCATTTCTTTTTGGCTGTGCCCTGGCCCTTCCCTTTCCTCCTTGATCTATGTCTCCGCCTCCTTCTATTCCTTTCGGATCTAACCGTGAAAAACGTTCAAAATGCTCTGAACTAAGAGGCGGTATTTAACGGTTTAGAAATCAGTTTGAGCCTACCTAGGTTTAGCTTTTAAAAATACCACCAACAGAACAAAGCAAATTTAATGATTAAAGTAAATTGAAAAGTTGTTTAAAATTGCATGCCCTATCTGAATCATAAAAATTTTGACTAGACTGTCTCTTTAAAT
>NC_069505.1:589715512-589755512 GCF_027579735.1 Bombina bombina | reverse complement strand
TACCTCTCTGTACGGGACCCTTCTATCCCTGTATAATACAACCTGTTACCTATCTGTACGGGACCCTACTATCTCTGTATAATACAACCTGTTACCTCTCTGTACGGGACCCTACTATCTCTGTATAATACACCCTATTATCTATCTGTAAGAAACCCTACTATCTCTGTATAATACAACCTGTTACCTCTCTGTACGGGACCCTACTATTTCTGTATAATACAACCTGTTACCTCTCTGTACGGGACCCTACTATCTCTGTATAATACACCCTGTTACCTCTCTTTAAGGAACTCTACTATCTCTGTATAATACAACCTGTTACCTCTCTGTAAGGGACCCTACTATCTCTGTATAATACACCCTATTATCTATCTGTAAGAAACCCTACTGTCTCTGTATTATACAACCTTTTACCTCTCTGTAAGGAACCCTACTATCTCTCTATAATACAACCTGTTACCTCTCTGTTAGGGACCCTACCATCTCTCTATAAAACAACTTTTTACCTCTCTGTAAGCCACCCTACTATCTCTGTATAATACAACATTTTACCTCTCTGTTAAGGACCCTACTATCTCTTTATAATAAAACTGGTTACCTCTCTGTAATGGACCCCACTATATCTGTATAATACAAACTGTTACCTCTCTGTAAGGCACCCTACTATCTCTGTATAATACAACCTGTTACCTCTCTGTAAGTGACCCTACTATCTCTGTATAATACAACCTATTACCTCTCTGTAAGTGACCCTACTATCTCTGTATAATACAACCTGTTACCTCTCTTTAAGGAACCCTACCATCTCTCTATAATACAACCTGTTACCTCTCTGTAAGTGACCCTACTATCTCCCTATAATATGTGCTACCTTCTGTAAGGGACCCTTCAATCCCTGTATAATACACCCTATTATCTATCTGTAAGAAACCCTACTGTCTCTGTATAATACAACCTGTTACCTCTCTGTAAGGAACCCTACTATCTCTGTATAATACAAACTGTTACCTCTCTGTATGGAACTCTAATATCTCTGTATAATACAACCTTTTACCTCTCTGTAAAGGACCCCACTATCTCTCTATAATAGGTGTTACCTTCTGTAAGGGACCCTTCTATCCATGTATAAAACAACCTGTTACCTCTCTGTAAGGCACCCTACTATCTCTGTATAGTACAACCTCCTTCCTCTCTTTAAGGGACCCCACTATCTCTCTATAATACATGTTACCTTTCTATAAGTTAACCTACTATCTCTGAATAATACAACCTGTTACCTTTCTGTAAGTGACCCTACTATCTCTCTATAATACGTGTTACCTTCTGTAAGGGACCCTTCTATCCCTGTATAAAACAACCTGTTACCTTCTGCAAGGGACCCTTCTATCCCTTTATAAAACAACCTATTACCTCTCTGTAAGATACCCTACTATCTCTGTATAATACAACTTGCTTCCTCTCTGTAAGGGACCCCACTATCTCTCTATAATACATGTTACCTCTCTGTAAGTTAAACTGCTATCTCTGTATAATACAACCTGCTTCCTCTCTGTAAGGGACCCCACTATCTCTCTATAATACATGCTACATCTCTGTAAGTTAACCTACTATCTCTGAATAATACAACCTGTTACCTCTCTATAACACACAGTTCCCTTTCTATAATATACAAAATAAAGTATAAATAAAGCTGCTCTCTGTCTTTTATAATCACAGCTCACGTACTCACCATTTGATATCAGTAAAATTAAAGTCACGCAGACTACAATGTTGTTCATGTTCTCGTTCTCTTCTCTTTATCCCTCTGTCTGTCTCACATAATCTAGCTCTGTCTCTTGTCTATATCCTCCTATTTCCATAATTTTTTACCCCCTTCTCCCAATTAACTTTAATTAAATTTGATTCAGAATAAAGAATTTCCAGTCATACAATATCCAACCTCAAAGAAATTAGTGAAAGCTGTAGGGCAGGATAAAGAACTAACGGTTTGTGTATGTGTAAAGCACAGGAATAGCAGAGAGGGTGTAGTGATACAGCTGTGTATGTGTAAAGCACAGGAATAGCAGAGAGGGTATAGTGATACAGCTGTGTATGTGTAAAGCACAGGAATAGCAAAGAGGGTGCAGTGACACAGCTGTGTATGTGTAAAGCAGAGGAATAGCAAAGAGGGTGTAGTGACACAGCTGTGTATGTGTAAAGCACAGGAATAGCAAAGAGGGTGTAGTGACACAGCTGTGTATGTGTAAAGCAGAGGAATAGTAGTGAGGGTGGAGTGACACAGCTGTGTATGTGTAAAGCACAGGAATAGTAGTGAGGGTGGAGTGACACAGCTGTGTATGTGTAAAGCACAGGAATAGCAAAGAGGATGCAGTGACACAACTGTGTATGTGTAAAGCACAGGAATAGCAAAGAGGGTGTAGTGACAGCTGTGTATGTGTAAAGCACAGGAATAGCAGTGAGGGTGTAGTGACACAGATGTGTATGTGTAAAGCAGAGGAATAGTAGTGAGGGTGTAGTGACACAGCTGTGTATGTGTAAAGCACAGGAATAGCAAAGAGGGTGTAGTGACACAGCTGTGTATGTGTAAAGCACAGGAATAGCAAAGAGGGTGCAGTGACACAGCTGTGTATGTGTAAAGCAGAGGAATAGCAAAGAGGGTGTAGTGACACAGCTGTGTATGTGTAAAGCAGAGGAATAGTAGTGAGGGTGGAGTGACACAGCTGTGTATGTGTAAAGCACAGGAATAGTAGTGAGGGTGGAGTGACACAGCTGTGTATGTGTAAAGCACAGGAATAGCAAAGAGGATGCAGTGACACAGCTGTGTATGTGTAAAGCACAGGAATAGCAAAGAGGGTGTAGTGACAGCTGTGTATGTGTAAAGCACAGGAATAGTAGTGAGGGTGTAGTGACACAGATGTGTATGTGTAAAGCAGAGGAATAGTAGTGAGGGTGTAGTGACACAGCTGTGTATGTGTAAAGCACAGGAATAGCAAAGAGGATGCAGTGACACAGCTGTGTATGTGTAAAGCACAGTAATAGCAAAGAGGGTGTAGTGACAGCTGTGTATGTGTAAAGCACAGGAATAGCAGTGAGGGTGTAGTGACACAGATGTGTATGTGTAAAGCACAGGAATAGTAGTGAGGGTGGAGTGACACAGCTGTGTATGTGTAAAGCACAGGAATAGCAAAGAGGATGCAGTGACACAGCTGTGTATGTGTAAAGCACAGGAATAGCAAAGAGGGTGTAGTGACAGCTGTGTATGTGCAAAGCACAGGAATAGCAGTGAGGGTGTAGTGACACAGATGTGTTTGTGTAAAGCAGAGGAATAGTAGTGAGGGTGTAGTGACACAGCTGTGTATGTGTAAAGCACAGGAATAGCAAAGAGGGTGTAGTGACACAGCTGTGTATGTGTAAAGCACAGGAATAGCAAAGAGGGTGCAGTGACACAGCTGTGTATGTGTAAAGCAGAGGAATAGCAAAGAGGGTGTAGTGACACAGATGTGTATGTGTAAAGCACAGGAATAGCAAAGAGGGTGCAGTGACACAGCTGTGTATGTGTAAAGCACAGGAATAGCAAAGAGGGTGTAGTGACTCAGCTGTGTATGTGTAAAGCAGAGGAATAGTAGTGAGGGTGTAGTGACACAGCTGTGTATGTGTAAAGCACAGGAATATCAGTGAGGGTGTAGTGACAAAGAGAAGTATGTGTAAAGCACAGGAATAGCAAAGAGGGTGTAGTGACACAACTGTGTATGTGTAAAGCACAGGAATAGTAGTGAGGGTGTAGTGACACAGCTGTGTATGTGTAAAGCACAGGAATAGTAGTGAGAGTGTAGTGATACAGCTGTGTATGTGTAAAGCACAGGAATAGTAGTGAGGGTGTAGTGATACAGCTGTGTATGTGTAAAGCACAGGAATAGCGGTGAGGGTGTAGTGACAAAGATGTGTATGTGTAAAGCACAGGAATAGCAAAGAGGGTGTAGTGACACAGCTGTGTATGTGTAAAGCACAGGAATAGTAGTGAGGGTGTATTGACACAGCTGTGTATGTGTAAAGCACAGGAATAGCAAAGAGGGTGCAGTGACACAGCTGTGTATGTGTAAAGCAGAGGAATAGCAAAGAGGGTGTAGTGACACAGCTGTGTATGTGTAAAGCAGAGGAATAGTAGTGAGGGTGGAGTGACACAGCTGTGTATGTGTAAAGCACAGGAATAGTAGTGAGGGTGTAGTGACACAGATGTGTATGTGTAAAGCACAGGAATAGCAAAGAGGGTGTAGTGACACAGCTGTGTATGTATAAAGCACAGGAATAGTAGTGCGGGTGTAGTGACACAGCTGTGTATGTGTAAAGCACAGGAATAGTAGTGAGGGTGTAGTGATACAGCTGTGTATGTGTAAAGCACAGGAATAGAAGTGAGGGTGTAGTGACACAGCTGTGTATGTGTAAAGCACAGGAATAGCAAAAAATAGGGTGTAGTGACACAGCTGTGTATGTGTAAAGCACAGGAATATTAGTGAGGGTGTAGTGACACAGATGTGTATGTGTAAAGCAGAAAAATAGTAGTGAGGGTATAGTGACACAGCTGTGTATGTGTAAAGCACAGGAATAGTAGTGAGGGTGTAGTGACACAGATGTGTATGTGTAAAGCACAGGAATAGCAAAGAGGGTGTAGTGACACAGCTGTGTATGTGTAAATCACAGGAATAGTAGTGAGGGTGTAGTGACACAGCTGTGTATGTGTAAAGCACAGGAATAGTAGTGAGGGTGTAGTGATACAGCTGTGTATGTGTAAAGCACAGGAATAGAACTAGAAGTGAGGGTGTAGTGACACAGCTGTGTATGTGTAAAGCACAGGGATAGCAGAGAGGGTGTAGTGATACAGCTATGTATGTGTAAAGCATAGGAATAGTAGTGAGGGTGTAGTGATACAGCTGTGTATGTGTAAAGCACAGGAATAGCAGAGAGGGTGTAGTGAGACAGCTGTGTATGTGTAAAGCACAGGAATATTAGTGAGGGTGTAGTGACATAGCTGTGTATATGTAAAGCACAGGAATAGTAGTGAGGGTGTAGTGACATGCTGTGTTTGTGTAAATCACAGGAATAGAAGGGAGGGTGTAGTGACACAGTTGTGTTTGTGTAAAGCACATGAATAGTGGAGAGGGTATAGTGACACAGCTGTGTATGTTTAAACCACATGAATAGCAGAGGGGATGTAGTGACACAGCTGTGTATGTTTAAACCACATGAATAGCAGAGGGGATGTAGTGACACAGCTGTGTATGTTTAAACCACATGAATAGCAGAGGGGATGTAGTGACACAGCTGTGTATGTTTAAAGCACAGAAATAGCAGCAAGGATGTAGTGACTCAGCTGTGTATGTGTAAAGCACAGGAATAGTAGTGGGGTGTAGTGACACAGATGTGTATGTGTAAAGCACAGAAATAGCAGATAGGGTACAGGGTAAGATGTGGGTGTAGTGACACAGATGTGTATGTGTATAGTACAGGAACAGTAGTGAGGGGTACAAGGCAAGATGTGGGTGTATTGACAAAGCTGATTATGTGATTTATACAGGAATGGCAGAGAGGGGTACAGGGTGACTGACATGACTTGACTGATAGAGGCTGCATGGTCATGGGTCTGATCTGAGGACCAGTGTGGGCACATGACTGACAGAGGCTGCAGGGCCATATGTCTGATCTGAGGACCAGTGTGGGCACATGACTGACAGAAGCTGCAGGGCCATAGGTCTGATCTGAGAACCAGTGTGGGCACATGACTGACAGAAGCTGTAGGGCCATGGGTCTGATCTAAGGACCAGTGTGGGCACATGACTGACAGAAGCTGCAGGGCCATAGGTCTGATCTGAGGACCAGTGTGGGCACATGACTGACAGAAGCTGCAGGGCCATATGTCTGATCTGAGGACCAGTGTGGGCACATGACTGACAGAAGCTGTAGGGCCATGGGTCTGATCTAAGGACCAGTGTGGGCACATGACTGACAGAAGCTGCAGGGCCATAGGTCTGATCTGAGGACCAGTGTGGGCACATGACTGACAGAAGCTGCAGGGCCATAGGTCTGATCTGAGGACCAGTGTGGGCACATGACTGACAGAAGCTGCAGAGCCATAGGTCTGATCTGAGGACCAGTGTGGGCACATGACTGATAGAAGCTGCAGGGCCATATGTCTGATCTGAGAACCAGTGTGGGCACATGACTGACAGAAGCTGCAGGGCCATGGGTCTGATCTGAGGACCAGTGTGGACATATGACTGACAGAAGCTGCAGGGCCATGGGTCTGATCTAAGGACCAGTGTGGGCACATGACTGACAGCAGCTGCAGCGCGATAGGTCTGATCTGAGGACCAGTGTGGACATATGACTGACAGAAGCTGCAGGGCCATGGGTCTGATCTAAGGACCAGTGTGGCACATGACTGACAGAAACTGCATCGCGATAGGTTTGATCTGAGGACTAGTGTGGGCACATGACTGACAGAAGCTGCAGGGCCATAGGTCTGATCTGAGGACCAGTGTGGGCACATGACTGACAGAGGCTGCAGGGCCATAGGTCTGATCTGAGGACCAGTGTGGGCACATGACTAACAGAAGCTGCAAGGCCATAGGTCTGATCTGAGGACCAGTGTGGGCACATGACTGACAGAGGCTGCAGGGCCATAGGTCTGATCTGAGGACCAGTGTGGGCACGAGACTGACAGAGGCTGCAGGGCCATAGGTCTGATCTGAGGACCAGTGTGGGCACATGAATGACAGAAGCTGCAGGGCCATAGGTTTGATCTGAGGACCAGTGTGGGCACATGACTGACAGAAGCTGTAGGGCCATAGGTCTGATCTGAGGACCAGTGTGGGCACATGACTGACAGAAGCTGCAGGGCCATAGGTCTGATCTGAGGACCAGTGTGGGCACATGAATGACAGAAGCTGCAGGGCCATAGGTTTGATCTGAGGACCAGTGTGGGCACATGACTGACAGAAGCTGTAGGGCCATAGGTCTGATCTGAGGACCAGTGTGGGCACATGACTGACAGAAGCTGCAGGGCCATAGGTTTGATCTGAGGACCAGTGTGGGCATATGACTGACAGAGGTTGCAGACCTATGGCTAACAGATGTCAAGTTATCAACTACCAAAGTGGGAGTAGAATGTCACCTCTCTGGATACTGTTGCACAATTAGAAGTGGGCAAGATGACAGTAGCAGAAGCCGTAATGCACTTTTGCTCTAGAGCCAAGCATGACTGCTGATTGGTGGCTACATACATATGCCTCATGTCATTGGCTTTCTGGTTGTGTTGAGCTATAGACCAGCAGTGCTTTGCTGCTGTACAGAGGTTAAACACATAGTTATATGCAAAGAACTGGGCAATAAAAACATGCTTTAACAGAATATTTTCTTATAGTCTACTTAGAGTCTCTCTTAGTAACATCTCTGAGACAGGAGCAGTGCAGTGGACAAGGGATTTGTCTTTGAAGCCAGCAAGACTAGGAACAGGAAGACCCCCTGTGGTGGACAGTATACAAGGGAGTGAAGGGTTTAAAGGACAGTGTACTCCTTTAATGTATTCCCAATGGTTCATTGTACCTGCTGTAGTGTATTACATTGTTCCTTTACATTATTGTGCCATTTTAAATAGCTGCTTTTGCCTGGGATATCCCCACCTATACTGAATATTTCAATAGTCTACTCCAGAATTTATATTGTTTCTAAGCCTCTGCAGACTGCCCCCTTATCTCATTTATTTTGACAGACATGTATTTTAGCCAATCGGTGCTGACTCCATGGGAATAAGCACAATGTTATCTATATGAAACACGTGAACTAGCACTGTCTAACTGTCAAAAACTGTCAAAATGTACTGAAATAAAAAGCTTAGAAATTAGCATATGAGCCTACCTAGGTTTAGCTTTCATCAAAGAATACCAACAGAACAAAGCAAATTTGATGATAAAAGTCAATTGGAAAGTTGTTTAAATTTCCATGCCCTATTGGAATCATGAAAGTTACATTTTGACTAGACTGTCCCTTTAAGTACGGGTTTAAGAAAATCTATGTAAACAAGAAGGTTTTGATAAAATCATGCTCCCAGTTGGTCTTTCAGTGGAACAGTGAGAAATAATATAGTAAGACGTTGTGTAAATAATTACTTAGATAGATAAGATAATGAGGTCTGGTCTTCCTACAAGCTTGCTCCATTTTATTGGGTTAGAGTTTCAATTAGCCTAAACATCTATTTCATATACAGAAATAAACCTAGAGGAACAGTTTCCCATTTATTTTATACTCTGCAGCTAGTATAACAAGTCAGCGGTAACACATTAAGGGAAAAACATATTAACAGTACGCTATCCTTTTAACCCCTTAACAACATTGACGTACCCTGTACATCACCTGTCAAAAGGGGTTTTCAGGGCTCTAGCAGCGTGGGTCTTGCCAACAGCATCATATCTGTGCTATCTTTGCATACATCACTACCTGAGGTGCACAAAAATAGAGCGGTCTCTGCACTGTGGCACAACACCCATTCTTCTACATCCATAGCTGCAAAACTGACTTATGACGTGGTGAATCTAACATTATCAAATCTAAACATGTTAAAACAAATTAAGATCTTGTTTGCTGCAGCTGTTTTACAGTATCTAAACTCCACCTACCACTTGCTGCATTTGGAGGAGTCAATGCAGACTTGAGTATGCAGACAACAAGGATAGCCACAGTCATTATGTTAGTTTAGGGTGCATTGTTTTGTAGTTGTTATCAGGTAAGGCAAATTAGAGACATACATGTAGCAGAGTTAGCCTTGAGGAGTCAGCAGGGTCAATTCACAACAAAATCTATAATTTACAGAAAAGGGGGGGGGGGAATAAATAATGAAAGTATATAGCAAAGTTGTTTTGCTATGCTTAACTTATTTTACATTAAAATCTCAAGGGTTCACTGTCCCATTAAAGGGACACTCAAGTCAAAATTAAACTCATTATTCAGATAGAGCAGGAATTTTAAACAGCTTTCCAATTTATTTCTATTAAAAAAATGTGCACAGTCTTTTTATATTTACACTTTTTGAGTCACCTGATCCTACTGAGCATGTGCAAGAATTCACAGAATAAACGTGTATGCATTTGTGATTGGCTGATGGCTGTCACATGATACATGTATGCATTGGTGATTGACTGATGGCTGTCACATGGTAATACATAGTAATGTCACAAGGGAATACAGACATTAGGAAGTATATGTAATATACAGAAATCTCAACTCACACTCTGTTATATAAAGTACAAATGAGGGTATTGTTACGGTCTTCATTGAGTACAGTTCAATTTTTCTGACAAATTTCTAAATTTACTTTAGAATTGTAATGCTTGTGTGATATTCCACTATCAGACCAAACTCTGCCAGTAGTCTTCTTATCCCGGTGTCAAGCTGTAATGATAGGAAATATCCTAGAGCAGAGAAAGTTCGCAAAATGCGGTAAGTAGTATTCACACTATGCAGGGTAGTCTTTGGCGGCAGCAGGTAGGAATCAGTGGTTAGGCAGTTCAGGGGTAAATCACTTGAAGGACTGGAAACAGACAGGATAGTCTTTGACGGCAACAGGCAGGGAATCAGCGTTTAGGCAGTTCAAGGGTAAACCACTAGAAGGACTGGAAACAGACAGGATAGTCTCTGACGGCAATAGGTAGGGAATCCAGCGGTAAGGCAGTTTAAGGGTAAATCAATAGAATGGTCAGGCAGGCAGAGTTTGGCAACAGAATGGCAATCCAATATTTTAGGGTTAAGGCAAGCAGAGTAGTCAAAACAGGCAGAGTTCATCAACAGTAAAGCAGTCCAGCAATTCAGGGGGTTAAGGCAAGTAGAGTAGTCAAAACAGGCAGAGTTTATCAATGGTAAAGCAATCCAGCAATTCAGGGGTTAAGACAAGCAGAGTAGTCAAACAGACAGAGCTCATCAACAGTTAAGCAATCCAGCAATGTAGAGTTTAAGGCAAGCAGCGAAGTCAAACAGGCAGAGTTCAGCAACAGTGAAGCAATACAGCAATTCAGCATACAGATATACAGCACCCAGGAGCACAAGAAGTAACACCTATACTTGGGCACAGGTGAGAAAGACTGAGGCCTTTACATAGGGAAGACAGGGCGGGCAGTGAATTGCCCTCCCCTTGTATTATGTGACAGCCATCAGCTAATCACAGACTCATATACACTGTGAACTCTTGCACATGCTCAGTAGGTACCTCACAAAGCGTGAATTTAAAAATACTGTGCACAATTTGAAAATGAATGTAAATTGGGATGTTTCCTAAAACCTGAATCATAAAAATGTAATTTTGACTTTAGTGTCCATTTAAATTCTGTCCTCGTCCATACGATTAATCCTAAGGGACAGATAGGACTTTTTTTATAAAGACAAATCCCATCTCTATTGGTTGCCAATGCCTTGCATGCCACAATCCTAAAAACTGTTTATTTTTTAAACTTATATTTTTATATATTTATTGTAAATAAATAAATATATATGTTTACATTCCCATTTTAGAAATAACATTATGTCCCTTTAATCAAATGTTTTATGGGAGATTCAGAGACACTCATGTCAAAATGAAACTGTCATGATTCATAGAGAGCAGTAATTTTAAATAACTTTCCAATTTATTTCCATTAACAAAATGTGCACAGTCTTTTTATATTTATACTTTTTGATTTACCAGCTCCTACTGAGCATGTGCAAGAATTCACAGAATATACGTATATGCATTTGTGATTGGCTGATGGCTGTCTCATGGTACGTGTATGCATTTGTGATTGGCTGATTGCTGTCACATGGTACGTGTATGCATTTGTGATTGGCTAATGGCTGTCACATGGTACGTGTATGCATTTGTGATTGGCTGATGGCTGTAACATGGTACGTGTATGCATTTGTGATTGGCTGATCACATGATACAGGGGGAGTGGAAATAGCCATAACTTTGAAATTTGTCAGAAAAAAATCTACTACTTATTTGAAGTTCAGACGAAGGGGTAGATTTAACAAGCAGCGGATGCTGCTTTCTACCCCTGAAGTTTGAGGTCCGCTGCTCTTTAACTTGGATGATTGACACCCCCTGCTAGCGGCCATGAATGTGCAGGGGGCGGCATTGCGCAAGAATGCCGGGCGGACATGATTCGCTACATCGAATCATGTCCGCCCGGCATTTGATAAATTGACCCCTAAGTGCTATTGCATTGTCTTTTTATCATGCTTTGTTCATTATGCAAATCTACTGTATTTACTGCTCATTTAACAACAGAATGTATTTTCTGTTCAGTGAGGTAGCCATCTATCACCTACTTATCATCATTACTTAACTAAGGGCGTTTTTTTGTTCGCCCATCTTCCTCTTTTCACATATACACATTCATTCTCAAAATGGTCTGACAATATGTTTTATCTCACTTGAAGTTAAAGGGACAGTAAAATCCCCCAAAAAACTTTCATGATATATATAGGGGAAGTAATTTTTTATTTTATTTTTATTTTATGTCAACCATACAACAGAGTTATTTAATAATTTCAGTTAAAGGAAGATATACAATCATTGTCATCAATACTTAACGATTCAGAAAAGGCGTAGCAAAAAACATCCTACATTAATTCATGTAAACAAAACACATCTTCCTCATTTATTTATATAAAGTTCATGTTGAGGGCTCATCTTCAGCTTTCCGAGATAGAAAGGAACAAAACCAACCAATAAAACAGAACAAAACAAAACAAAAACAAAAAAAAGAAAACACAAAGAGAAAATTTTAGTTTTAGTTTTACTCCTCCCCTTTTCCCTCTGCCTCGTCCTCAAAAAAACCTCAATGCTTCACCAAATATTCAATAAAACTATTTCAGAGTTTCTGAAAGGAAAAATCAGATGGTCAATTTCGGTGGGGGGAAATATCTTAATGAATTTTGCCCATTTATTAAAGAAAACTGTGATTTCAAATCTGTAGCTAATTGTTCTATTAAATACTGTTTTTTGAGATAATGTTTTACTTCTGCAATTGAAGGAATAAATTTGCTCTTCCATTTTTTGAGGATTAAATTTCTGGCGGCCAAAATGACTAGATTTACTATCTTAGAGTCAGAAAATTCTCTATTATTAGTTGTCAAAAAATGATCATAGGCAATGTGAATTTAAGAGGCGTTACTTTCATCACTTTAAACATCCAAAATTCTAATTTGTTCCAAAATTGTTTAAGTCTGGAACAATTCCAGATCATATGTTTTAAGTCTGCTGCTAATAAGCTGCATTTTGGGCATTTGTTGAAATTTGTATTTTACCATCTATAGCCTCTATCTAGGGTATAATAAGTTTGATATAAAAGTTTTATATGGGACTCTCTCCAAGTCTCAGCTAAAGTGGAGTCAAAGAGTAATCTTAAGGACTGGGCCACGTGTAGTTCCTCTGCGATATTAATAGAGATAAGATTTGTCCATTTTTGAGCTAAATTCCCTAAGTTCGAGCGACCCTTATATGAAACAAGATATGTGTACCAAGGAGAAATAGAAAAATGACCTGCCTTAGACAGAACTATCCAATTGTCTAGTTTTCCCCATGACCATCTCCCAGTAAATTTGCTAACTAACTGTATGCCATAATGTCTGGCTTGCAGATATGCAAAAAAATCCTGATTATCCAGGCTAAATTCCTGTTTCAGTTCTTCAAAAGATTTGATATTTCTAGTCTCTGGATTGAGGAGCTGGGATACCAAATAAAACCCCTGCCTGTGCCAATTTTGCAATAGTACAGATTGAGTTCCCTCCTGGTATTCTGGATTTCCCAGAAAGATTTGGAATCTCGGTATATTAATATTTACTTCAACTCGTGTTCCAATCTTGCCCCAGGCTTGAATTATTGTGTATATAGTTTTAAGACTTTTTACTTGCTTAGGTATTGAGTGAAGAGGAATATGGAGCAGGGAGTTGGGCAACAATGGATATATCATACTAGCCTCGAGTTCGCTATCTGTAAAGTGATTTGACTCCGCAGTCCAGTCTGCTGCAATGCGTCCTAGAAAGACTAAGTTATAGAGATAAAGATCAGGCAAGGCCAAACCGGCCATTTGCTTAGGTAAATTTAGTCTCTGCAAAGCTATTCTGGGTTTTTTTGATTGCCAAATAAAATGACAAAGTGCGGTATTAATTTTTTTGATATCATACGATTTCAATAAAATTGGAAGATTTTAAAATACGTAGCAGATCTTTGGTAGGATCACCATTTTAAGCAAAGCAATGCGACCAGATAACGAGAGGGGCAGATTCTGCCAATTTCTCATATGTGTAATAGCTTGCTGGAGAATTGGAGAAATATTCAGGGAGTACCAATCATGAGGGTATGCTTATACCGAGATCCCTAAATACCTAAAAGAGTTAGAAACTATCTTGAAGGGATTATCTATATAGGAGATTTCTTTTTTCTTAACCATAGTAATTCTGATTTCGTTTTATTCATTCTGTATCCTGAAAATTTACCAAATAGATCAATTATGTCTAATAACTTTGGGATATTGGAGGAAGTATTGGAAATATATACCAGTAGGTCATCTGCATATAATGCCACCTTAACCTCCTTTTAAAAAAAATGTTTTACATTCAATTTGTTGTCTAATTTTGACGGCAAGAGGTTCAATTGCAATATCGAACAGTAGCGGCGACAGCGGGCAACCTTGCCGAGTACCTTTTTCTAGACATATTTTATTCTACACTAGTCCATGTATAACTAGACTGGTAGATGATTGCAGACAAATATTTCTAACTAAGTTAAGAAAATTATTCCTGAGCCCAAACCGACCTAGTGTATCCACTAAATAATCATGATTGACCCTATCGAACGCTTTCTCAGCGTCAATTGCTAGTATTGCAGCATCCGGGTAATTTATAGTTAGTCTGTCCTCTGTGTTCTTGAAATAATCAATGATCAGAAGAAGTTGTCTAATTTTAGCGGCTGAACTGCGTTTATGAAGAAACCCCACTTGATCTTTATGAATGATCCCCGATAGCCCTTTTTGCAATCTCTTAGCTAGAATGGATGTGAAAATCTTGTAGTCCGAGTTTAATAATGCCATAGGTCTATACGATTCCCTGTTTTGTGGATTTTTGCCTGGTTTTAAAATAAGAATGGTATGTGATTCTACAAAATTAGAAGGAATTTGGGCATTTTCTTTAAAGTAGTAATTGAAAAGTTTTGTCAAGTGGGGAGTAATTGATGTTTCTAAATTCTTATAGAATTCATTCGGTAGTGCGTCCGGGCCTGGAGCTTTCTCCCATTTTAGTGCTTGGATTGTTTGTGTTACTTCTAACTCAGATATTGGGGCGTTTAAAGTGAGATCAAACTCAGAGTTACAACTTATGATAGGTAGATTATCCCCAAATCTCTCCTGTGCTGTCGCGTCAAATGAAGAAGAACAATATATAGATTTATACTACTGGAAAAAAGATTCTGAGATTTCCTCAGTTGTGGTGAGCAGCTTCCTATCAACCTGTAATGATTCGATTGTTTTTGATTGTCTAGAGTTCTTCACCAACTTAGATAATAATTTACCTGATTTGTTGCCGTGTTTTTAAAATCTGGATTGGTATTTTAAATCTGCTTGTACTGTGTGAGCGGTTATAAAGGTGTCTCGTTCCTCTTTTGCTTTAATGTATCTTTTACAGTTTTCGTCGGTAGAGGAACCCAGGTATCTGTTATATGCGTTAGCTACCGTAGCTGTTATCTGTCTTTCCTTTACTCGGGAGTCTCACTTAATTTTTGCCACATAGGCTATTATATCTCCCCTCAAAACAGCTTTCGCCGTCTCCCAAATGATCAATTGATTAGATACTGACCCCTTATTAAATTTAAAGAATTCCTCCATTTTATTTTTAAGCCAGTTTCTATACTTAAGATTT
This sequence comes from Bombina bombina, assembly GCF_027579735.1. Lineage (NCBI taxonomy): Eukaryota > Metazoa > Chordata > Amphibia > Anura > Bombinatoridae > Bombina > Bombina bombina. The sequence continues at coordinate 589,740,572 of NC_069505.1, read as the reverse complement.
TTACTAAGATATTTTGGATAGTAAGAACGTGAGCCTCTTGGACGGTTATTCTGACTTGGAATATCCAACATTGAAGGGGCATTGTCCGAAATGCAAATCTCTGAAATTGAAGCTTTAGCCCCAATATGAAAAAGACTATCGTTTATTAACATAAGATCAATTCTAGATAGAGATTTAGTTGCTTTTGAATAGCAGGTATAGTTTCTGCTATCCGGGTTTTGAGCCCTCCAAACATCCCTTACTGAAAGGTTTTGAAAAATTGTATTGAACAGCTTTGATTCTAAATGATCTTTTTTGGTCTTCCTATGCGATGCCCCGTGCCTAAGTCTATCCAGCGGAAAATCGAGGAGACATATTAAAATCTCCGGCTAAGATCACGTGACCCTCTGCTACCTGTAAAATTTTACACTGGAGACTTTGGAGTCCCAAAACCGTTGATCAATTACATTAGGAGTGTAGAGGTTGCAGATGGTATATATTGAGTTCATAATTTTTAATTTCAGTATTATGTATCTACTATCCGAGTCAATTACCGTTAGTAATTTGTCGCTGGATCGTTTTTTTTCCCAAGAGAATAGCAACTCCTTTTTTCCTGTTCAACGTAGGAGAAAATAGCACCTCTGCCACTCACAAGGATTTTAATTTTAATGATTCCTCAGTGTTTAAATGTGTTTCCTGCAGTAACGCGATAGAGGTGTTAACTCTCTGAGGATGGGACAGAATTGTTTTTCGTTTAATGGGGGATGCTATACCCCCTATGTTCCAAGATGTGATTCTAAAAGTATTATTCATATGCCTTTCCCTTTACACCACCGAGCGATTTCTAGGGAAGAGGGCAGGGGAAAGAGAGGAGAAAACGACCGAGAGAGAGAGAAAAAAAAAAAAGGGAATTCCTTTCAAGTTTTGCACAACTTAAATTAATAAAAACCGACCAAGCATAAAGCTAGAGAATAGTAACATAAAAAAACAAGTACAATATTCCCTTTTCTAACATAATCTGACCACCTTGGCTGTATTATCAGTTGATCCCATGTTCAGCAAGCTTTTTCTCTGTCTCTGCTGCCGAGTCAAAGAAATAAGTTTGACCCCCCAGATGTAGTCTAAGTCTAGCGGGATAAGTGACTGTGGCCTGCCATCCTGCTTTTAACATTTTGCCACAGATTGGGGAGAGTTCCCTTCTTTTCAGGGAGGTCTCAATGGAAAAATCCTGAAAAAGCAAAATTTTATTGCCATTATGAATAATAGGTTGATTTTTACGATACTGATGTAGAAAAAGCATTTTATCCTGAAAATTCAGGAATCTTGCAATGATTGGTCTAGGTTTACCCAAATTAGCAGAACTATCTATAAATCTCCCCAACCTGTGGACTCTTTCGATAAGGACAGATGTCTGAGGTGCAGGAAACTTTAGCATTAGGGGAAGAGTATGTGTCATAAATTTCATAAGATCTTCTTGCTTAGAAGAATCTGGGTAACCAATAATTCTAAGGTTGTTCCTTCTTGACCTATTCTCTAGCTCATTAACCTTTGCCTGTAATTTAGCAATCTCGCTCTGATTGCCCTCAATTTTAGGTATATAAAAGTTTGTTGGTCTTCTAGATCTGAGATTCGTTGCTCCGCTTCCTGGAGTCTCCCAGAAAATTGTCTAACTTCTGCTGTTAATAATGTGATATCTTGTTTAATTTAATTCCTTAAGATGTCAAGCTTAGGAGATATAGCCTCTAAAATACTAGCTACCAGGACCTGAGTATTTTGCAATGTTTTTGCTGGGGTGGTTTCTTCAGAGGTTTCTGCTGAGACATCAGTAGTATTCTTGTACCTGCGTTCCCTGTTCTTAGTCACCATACCTGGATTGTGTTTTACAGTGACAGACTGTGAAGTGATGAATTTATCCATAGAAAAGTGCAACTATACACCACGTGATATAGCGAGGAAGAACCCAGCGTGTAGGAGGGAAAGAAAGAAGAAAAAGAAAAAAAAGGGGAAAGTGTGATACTCAGCTCTTAAGTGATAAACCCTATAAGCTTAGAAGGTGATGCGTGGAAAGTGTATCAAAAACAAGAATCAGTGAGAAGGGGGAGAACCCCCCCCCCAAAAAAACAGAAAATATAAGACCAGGAAATGGCGACTAATAAGGGGAGCAAATGCGAACACAGGGATTTTCCTCAGTCAGGATTGCTTGCCCTCCTACAGTTGTAGTTAATAGTTAAGCAGTAATAGTTTTATATAAGAAGCCATTTGCAGAAATATTGTACAAGCAACCAAAAAGGTCTTAGCGATTATAGATTTAAGGGGGAGCAAAACTACAAGAAGGCCCAAATCTAGACTAGAATCAAATAAGGGACACCTCAGAAACAAATATTCAGGTCAAGACCCCTGAATTTACAGAAAGTAAAACTAAGGATATAGGAAGTAGGCCTTCCTGTTCCTTGGCATATTCTCTTCCTTAATTACTTGGCTAACTTACTCTATTCCTTCAAGATTTTTGAGTTACCGGTAATAATTAATCTTCCCTAGAATTGTATATTCAAACAAAATACAAGAAAGTGGCCTGCTATTGTAGATACAACCTTATTAGACCAAATACATTTTGAGTATATAAACAGAATATTCCGCTGTCTAAGAGAAAAAAGAGCTGTTTACCTATTAATTGTAATCCTCCTTCTTCCTTCCTCCCTCCACTCTCCCTTCCTCCCTCCTGTTCTGCTCCCTTCTTCCTACCCCTTCTCCCCCTACCTTTCCTTCCTTTTTGGGGCCACTTGAACCCTCAGTTATCTTACTAGGCGAGAGGACAATTTGTTACTAGATATGTGCATGTCGAAAAAATTTGGTTCGGTTCGGATCGATTCAGAATTTTTAGAATTTCGGTTTGGATCGATTCGAAGAAATTTGAATCGATTCGGTTCAGATTCATTTCGGATTCATTTGGATTAGAAGAAATTCAGCTGGATTCGGTTCGATTCGGTTCGGTTCAGAAATTCGGAATTTCGGTAAGTGTTAGGTGGGATTAGACTAGTATTATGTACAGTATATTAGGTGTAACCCATAGCAGAGTGATATAACCTAATATACTGTACAATACTAGTGTAATCCATGGCCATCCGAATCTACCGAATAAATCCGAATAAATCCGAACTAATTCGGATTTATTCGGTAGATTCGGCAGTATTTTAATTCGGAAATTCGGATCGATCCGTATCCCGAATTTTATGAATTCGGACGAATTTCCGAATCGATCCGAAACGAATTGCACATGTCTATTTGTTACCTCTAAAGTTTGAATAGCCTAACCCAACGCTTCCAATAAAGTATATCAATGTAATTATTTTGGGTGTACTATTCCTTAAACTTTTTGATCTTCTCTTAATTCCCTTATGCAGAAACAATGCACAGTAAAGAAAAGGTAACAAAGTTGTCTGTGGTAATGAAACAAGATGCAACAAAATAAATGTATCAACTTGTCACTTTAGCTCAACATTCAGTGATGATAAATAGTTTAGTATGGCGAGATAGGGTTAGAATATTGGAACATTGAAAAACACACTTTCAACAACCCAAAGGGCGTTGTTTTGCCAATACTCACATGTAGAAAACAAAAATGCTAAGAGTTCCAATAATATATGTTCATGTAACAATAGAGGGAAAAAGAAAAAGAGAAACAAAAATAGCGAACAAAAGTCTCCCGATTTCCAACCAGCCTCTAATAAACACTTGGGCTTTTGTCTTCCTCTATTCCCTCTTTCCACTTGTTTTCCTTCTTTATAGCATTAACCCTGTAGGCTTTCGCAACAAGCAAAAGGGTCCCAAGCTGAGATTCAGGGGTATTATATTGTACTCCTTTGTGAGGGTTTTAATCAGAAACAGCGATAGTGCTGTTTAAAGGTGCGGCAACGTGTTCCCAATGCCCCCCAACCTGTTTGGGAGTTTCAATACACAAAGTTAAATAGTGCAATGAAAGCCGTTGCCTGTCACTCACCCCTCCAATGAAGTGTCTCCTCGAGCACTGCTCCTATCCGTGGGATGGCGTACCAAAAAGCAGATATCACATTAAAGCTGGTCTGACTTTAATCCCAGGAGCACACAGCCCAATCTCCCTCCGCTGCAGCACGATGTCTCCGACGTTCACTCCCTCTCTGTAACCGTCCGTGCGGCTACAAGCTCCTCCTCGCGGCACCAGCAGAGAGAGGCAGACCACCTAAGGAGGCAATGCACGCCCAAGAGAACGCCGCGCTGTCAGCTCCCCACACGCAGCACCGGTGGGTGGGAAGAACAGACAGGCGAGTTCACCTCACAGGTAGGATTTTGTCTTCAAGCAAAAGGTGGGCCCAAGTAGTTGAAAATAATCATATGCAGGAATTGGGGTGAGTGAGGGGCTGCTTTCGGAGTTTTACCAATACCTTGCTGCGGGTCAACTATGACTGACCATCCCTCCACTGCAGCGAATTTCTCCGGCGTTCGCGACCTCCCTGGAGCTGCGCGGATGGTTGTAAGCTCCTCTCTGCAACAATAGTGGGGGAAAGCCGACAGCTGCAGAAACAGTTCCCCGTCAGTGTGCCCCCATAAGAACGCCACGCTGCCTAGTCCCCACACGCAGCACCGGTGGGTGGGGAGGGCAGTCAGGCGAGCAAACTTCACAGTTAAAGCCTTGGCTTCTAGTGGAGTGTGGGTTCAGTTAGTTGAATGCAGCAGAGTGTGGGAGTCAGGGTGAGCAAGGGAAAAATTACAAAGTTCACCAATATTTTGTTGCTGGACGACTTGGCTGTCCACCCCTATCTCAGCCAAAGGACGAAAATAGGGGGTTGTCTTGGATGGTTCTTTTACCCTATTAGGGTGCTTACTCTCACAGCCATCTGAAGCCAGCTCCGGGTAGAAAAGGTCTTATTCAGCGTATATGACAACTCACGCTGTAGAAGGCTTTACCAGGATATAAACAAAAAACTGGCTGCAGTGTCTTTCCACTTTAGCAATAAGGGTTCCTGGCGCGAGCAACCGCCTCTGGTAACTGCAGGGGAGCAAAGCCTGCTTGGTGCACAGACTCCTCCTCTTCCTTCAGGGCAAGTAATTTTAAACAACTTCCCAATTTACTTTTATCACAAATTTTGCTTTGTTCTCTTGGTATTCTTAGTTGAAAGCTAAATCTAGGAGGTTCATATGCTAATTTCTTAGACCTTGAAGATTGCCTCTAATCTGAATGCATTTTGACCACTAGAAGGCATTAGTTCATGTGTTTCATATAGATAACATTGAGCTCATGCACGTGAAGTGACCTAGGAGTGAGCACTGTTTGGCTAAAATGCAAGTCTGTCAAAGGAACTGAAATAAGACGGCAGTCAGCAGAAGCTTAGATACAAAGTAATCACAGAGGTAAAAAGTATATTAATATAACTGAGATAAGGAGCAGTCTGCAGAGGCTTAGATACAAGGTAATCACAGAGTTAAAAAGTATATTAATTTAACTGAGATAAGGGGACAGTCTGCAGAGGCTTAGATACAAGATAATCACAGAGGTAAAAAGTATATTAATATAACTGAGATAAGGAGCAGTCTGCAGAGGCTTAGATACAAGGTAATCACAGAGGTAAAAAGTATATTAATATAACTGAGATAAGGGGACAGTCTGCAGAGGCTTAGATACAAGGTAATCACAGAGGTAAAAAGTATATTAATATAACTGAGATAAGGGGCAGTGTGCAGATGGTTAGATACAAGGTAATCAGAGAGGTAAAAAGTGTATTAATATAACTGAGATAAGGAGCAGTCTGCAGACGCTTAGATACAAGGTAATCACAAAGGTAAAAGTATATTAATATAACTGAGATAAGGAGCAGTCTGCAGAGAGTTAGATACAAGGTAATCAGAGAGGTAAAAAGTATATTAATATAACTGAGATAAGGGACAGTCTGCAGAGGCTTAGATACAGGGTAATCACAGAGGTAAAAAGTATATTAATATAACTGAGATAAGGAGCAGTCTGCAGAGGGTTAGATACAAGTTAATCACAGAGGTAAAAAGTATATTAATATAACTGAGATAAGGATCAGTCTGCAGAGGCTTAGATACAAGGTAATCACAGAGGTAAAAAGTATATTAATATAACTGAGATAAGGGGCAGTGTGCAGATGGTTAGATACAAGGTAATCAGAGAGGTAAAAAGTGTATTAATATAACTGAGATAAGGAGCAGTCTGCAGACGCTTAGATACAAGGTAATCACAAAGGTAAAAGTATATTAATATAACTGAGATAAGGAGCAGTCTGCAGAGAGTTAGATACAAGGTAATCAGAGAGGTAAAAAGTGTATTAATATAACTGAGATAAGGAGCAGTCTGCAGAGCCTTAGATACAAGGTAATCAGAGAGGTAAAAAGTATATTAATATAACTGAGATAAGGAGCAGTCTGCAGAGCCTTAGATACAAGGTAATCACAGAGGTAAAAAGTGTATTAATATAACTGAGATAAGGAGCAGTCTGCAGAGAGTTAGATACAAGGTAATCAGAGAGGTAAAAAGTGTATTAATATAACTGTGTTGGTTATGCAAAACTGGGGAATGGATAATAAAGGGATTATCTTTCTTTTGAAACAACTAAAATTCTGGTGTTGACTGTCCCTTTAACTTTGAGTTGGATCACTTAAGTCAAATGAGAATAATTAAACGGCCCTTCCCTATCTCCAGGCAAAAACCTTTGGCCAGTAGCCACGCATTTTTGCAATTATTCAATTATCTTTTTTATCTTTAAAGGGATATTAAACAGAACTCCTTTAGTAAAAACAATTTATGTTATATCAAAGTAAACGTAGAAAGAAACCAATTGTGTTAAAAAAAATCAACAGACAACTTATTTTCTTGCTAAATGAGCATGTGGCTAGATAAGGGAGCTACCATTACGTACAGTAACTTAAAGGGACATTCCAGTCAAAATTGTCATCCACATTGATGTATTTCAGATTTGAATAGAAGCTTTAGTAATATACATGTATTAGCAAAAATGGTTCTAACAAAGGCTTTAACTGTTTCAAAAGTGTATTTAAATATGCACCGTGCACCAGCATTTTAAACACAAAACTTGTACCATCTGGTAATGACTCAATTTGTTAATTGCTGACATAATACAAGCCCCACTGGTGCTATGAGCAGCTGCAGTATTTAAAATGTATTCTATGTAGAAAAGCTATGTAAACAGATGACAATAACACTAACTTATCTACAAGGTAGACAAGGGGGTAGGAGAAAGACGTATATTTTTGTATCTGAAATAGCTGATTGTGCCCAGACATTATTATTATGTCAATTACATAGCTATGTTTGGTCACAGATAACTTAAAGGGACACTGAACCCAAATTTTATCTTTTGTGATTCAGATAGAGCAGCAATTTTAAGACACTTTCTAATTTACGCCTATTAGCAAATCTTCTTCATTCTCTTGGTTTCTTTATTTGAAAAGCAAGAATGTAAATTTAGATGCCGGCCCATTTTGGTGAACAACCTGGGTTGTTCTTGCTGATTGGTGGATAAATTCATCCACCAATAAACAAGTGCTGTCCAAGGTACTGCACTTTCTTTTTCAAATAAAGATAGCAAGAGAACGAAGAAAAATTGATAATAGGAGTAAATTAGAAAGTTGCTTAAAATTGCATGCTCTATCTGAATCACGAAAGAAAAAATTTGGGTTCAGTGTCCCTTTAAGTAGGTTTGCTTTACTACTACATAGGTAGTAGTGAGAGGTACAGCGCATAAGTGTGAGTGACAAAGTTATGCATGGGGTATTAGAGTTGCAATGTCAAACAATCCAAAAGGAATAGCAAATGATCTGTACAACAGGATGCGGGTGTAGTAACAACTGTGCAGGAATAGTAGAGCGGGTGTTTCCTTCCTCAGCTCAGCAGTGTAGAATATCTGTATGCTGCTCATAAGTCACAACAATCCAAGTTAACCCTTTGTCCCCTGAACGATTACAGAAAATACAAACTATTTACTGGGTACTATTTACTAATGGTTGTCTCCAGACTCTCCGGTATCACTGGCCTCACCAGTTTCTGTATTATTCTTGGCAAGCTGATTCACTGAAGTATTGAGAGATGAGTGAGCTTTAGTGAATCAGGTGCAGAGATTGTCATAGCAAATTGTCACTTAAAGTGATAGTCTACAATAGAATTTTTATTGTTTTAAAAGCTAGATAATCCCTTTATTACCCTTTCCCCAGTTTCGTATAACCAGCACGGTTATATTAAAGGGACATTATACACATTTTTTCTTTGCGTAAATATTTTGTAGATGATCCATTTATATAGCCCATATAGATTATTTTTTTTTAAATGATAGTTTTGCTTATTTTTAAATAACATTGCTCTGATTTTCAGACTCCTAACCCAGTCCCAAAGTTTTATGAGAATACCGACGTATACCTACTCCAGCTTGCTCCTGTTTGTGTAAAGGGTCTTTTCATGTGCAAAAGAAGGGGGAGGGGGGAGTGTCTTATTTCCCACTTGCAGTGGGCTTTCCAACTACCTTTTCAACAGAGCTAAACTGAGTAAGTTTTTAAACAGTTTTATACTGGATTTTAATATCAGTATCTGTGCATCTTATTCTTTATAGTAGTGTCTATTACATGCAGTTATATGAAAATGAGTGTATACTGTCCCTTGATCACATGACTTTATATATATTATCTATTGACTTGCATTTAGTACTGTGTTGTGCTAAATCTTAAATAACTCCTCGGGCGTGAACACAATGGGCGCGATCCGATATCGATCGCAGTTTGCGGCGCAAGCGAGGGAACCGGCGTCGCCCGCAGTTTCAGCTCGCAACTCGAGCCATCCCATATAGGTCGCCGTCAGATGCTAACGTGCCGTAAGTCTCACAAACCAGCGATGTCCAGAAATCTGCGTAAGTACAAATTTCTGGCGTCGCCAGTGACTTGCGCCACGTTAGAATCTGCCGGCGCCTATAAAACCTGACTAAAGTTTAAAACACCCGCACTGTCTAACACGCCTCCCTAACATAGCCCGCACTGTCTAACACGCCTCCCTAACATAGCCCGCACTGTCTAACACGCCTCCCTAACATAGCCCGCACTGTCTAACACGCCTCCCTAACATAGCCCGCACTGTCTAACCCTCTATCCGCTATCCCCCCTCACTAGCCTAACAATAAAAAAGCTATTAACCCCTAAACCGCCGCTCCCGTACCCCGCCGCCAGCTATATTATATCTATAACCCCCTAAAGTGAGCCCCTAACACCGCCGCCATCTCTATTAAAATGATTAACCCCTAATTTAATCTACCTACCCCGCCGCCAGCTATGTTATCTATATTAACCCTAAGTATATTATAGTTAATATAGGTATTACATTATATATATTAACTATATTAACCCTAATTATATTAGGGTTAATATAGTTAATATAGTTACTATAGTATTTATATTAACTATATTAACTCTATCTAACCCTAACTAAATTTATATTAAATTAATCTAATTCATTTATAAACTAAAATATTCCTATTTAAATCTAAATACTTACCTATAAAATAAACCCTAAGATAGCTACAATATAATTAATAATTACATTGTAGCTATGTTAGGGTTAATATTTATTTTACAGGTAAATTGTTAATTATTTTAACTAGGTATAATAGATATTAAATAGTTATTAACTATTTAATATCTACCTAGTTAAAATAATTACCCAATTACCTGTAAAATAAATCCTAACCAAAGTTACAAATACACCTACACTATCAATAAATTTAATAAACTACTAACATCTATCTAAAAATACAATTAAATTAACTAAACTAAATTACAAAAAAAAAAAAACACTAAATTACAAAAAATAAAAAAAAGATTACAAGATATTTAAGCTAATTACACCTATTCTAAGCCCCCTAATAAAATAATAAACCCCCAAAATAAAAAAAATTCCCTGCCCTATTCTAAATTTAACAAATTTCAAAGCTCTTTACCTTACCAGCCCTTAAAAGGGCCTTTTGTGGGGCATGCCCCAAAGAATTCAGCTCTTTTGCATACAACAAATACAATACCCCCCCCCCCATTACAACCCACCACCCACATACCCCTATTCTAAACCCACCCAAACCCCCCTTAAAAAAGCCTAACACTACCCCCCTGAAGATCTCCCTACCTTGTCTTCACCACACCGGGCCGAACTCCTGATCCGATCCGGGCAATGTCTTCCTCCAAGCGGCAAAGAAGAATTCTTCCTCCGGCGACGTCTTCCTCCAAGCGGCAAAGAAGAATTCTTCCTCCGGCGACGTCTTCCTCCAAGCGGCAGCAAAGTCTTCATTCTTCCGGCGGCATCTTCAATCTTCTTTCTTCGCTCCGCCGCCGCGGAGCATCCATCCCGGCCGACTGCTGAACTTGGAATGAGGTACCTTTAAATGACGTCATCCAAGATGGCGTCCGCCGAATTCCGATTGGCTGATAGGATTCTATCAGCCAATCGGAATTAAGTTAAAAAAATCTGATTGGCTGATTGAATCAGCCAATCAGATTCAAGTTCAATCCGATTGGCTGATCCAATCAGCCAATCAGATTGAGCTCGCATTCTATTGGCTGTTCCGATCAGCCAATAGAATGCGAGCTCAATCTGATTGGCTGATTGGATCAGCCAATCGGATTGAACTTGAATCTAATTGGCTGATTCAATCAGCCAATCAGATTTTTTTAACTTAATTCCGATTGGCTGATAGAATCCTATCAGCCAATCGGAATTCGGCGGACGCCATCTTAGATGACGTCATTTAAAGGTACCTCATTCCAAGTTCAGCAGTCGGCCGGGATGGATGCTCCGCGGCGGCGGAGCGAAGAAAGAAGATTGAAGATGCCGCCGGAAGAATGAAGACTTTGCTGCCGCTTGGAGGAAGACGTCGCCGGAGGAAGAATTCTTCTTTGCCGCTTGGAGGAAGACGTCGCCGGAGGAAGAATTCTTCTTTGCCGCTTGGAGGAAGACATCGCCCGGATCGGATCAGGAGTTCGGCCCGGTGTGGTGAAGACAAGGTAGGGAGATCTTCAGGGGGGTAGTGTTAGGCTTTTTTAAGGGGGGTTTGGGTGGGTTTAGAATAGGGGTATGTGGGTGGTGGGTTGTAATGGGGGGGGGGGATTGTATTTGTTGAATGCAAAAGAGCTGAATTCTTTGGGGCATGCCCCACAAAAGGCCCTTTTAAGGGCTGGTAAGGTAAAGAGCTTTGAAATTTGTTTAATTTAGAATAGGGCAGGGAATTTTTTTATTTTGGGGGTTTATTATTTTATTAGGGGGCTTAGAATAGGTGTAATAAAATCTTGTAATCTTTTTTTTATTTTTTGTAATTTAGTGTTTGTTTTTTTTTTGTAATTTAGTTTAGTTAATTTAATTGTATTTTTATATAGATGTTTGTAGTTTATTAAATTTATTGATAGTGTAGGTGTATTTGTAACTTAGGTTAGGATTTATTTTACAGGTAATTGGGTAATTATTTTAACTAGGTAGATATTAAATAGTTAATAACTATTTAATATCTATTATACCTAGTTAAAATAATTAACTATTTACCTGTAAAATAAATATTAACCCTAACATAGCTACAATGTAATTATTAATTATATTGTAGCTATCTTAGGGTTTATTTTATAGGTAAGTATTTAGATTTAAATAGGTATATTTTAGTTTATAAATTAATTAGATTAATTTAATATAAATGTAGTTAGGGTTAGATAGAGTTAATATAGTTAATATAAATACTATAGTAACTATATTAACTATATTAACCCTAATATAATTAGGGTTAATATAGTTAATATATATAATGTAATACCTATATTAACTATAATATACTTAGGGTTAATATAGATAATATAGCTGGCGGCAGGGTAGGTAGATAAAATTAGGGGTTAATCATTTTAATAGAGATGGCGGCGGTGTAAGGGGCTTACATTAGGGGTTAATAATATTAATATAGCTGGCGGCGGTATAGGGGGATTAGATTAGCGGTTAATAATTTTTATATAGCTGGCGGCGGGGTAGGTAGATTAAATTATGGGTTAATAATTTTTATATAGGTGGCGGCGGTGTAAGGGGTCAGATTACGGGATAGATAAGGTAGATGGCGGCGGTTTTAGGGGCTCACAGTAGGGGGTTAGTTTATGTAGATGGCGGCGGGGTCCGGGAGCGGCGTTTTAGGGGGTAATAACTTTATTAGGGATTTCGGGGGGGGGGATCGCGGTTGACAGGTAGATAGACATTGCGCATGCGTTAGGTGTTAGGTTTATTTTAGAAGATCGCGGTTGACAGGGAGATAGACATTGCGCATGCGTTAGGTGTTAGGTTTATTTTAGAAGATCGCGGTTGACAGGGAGATAGACATTGCGCATGCGTTAGGTGTTAGGTTTATTTTAGAAGATCGCGGTTGACAGGGAGATAGACATTGCGCATGCGTTAGGTGTTAGGTTTATTTTAGCAGCCAGTTTAGGAAGTTACGGGGCTCCAATAGTCAGCGTAAGGCTTCTTACGGCTGCTTTTTGTGGCGAGGTGAAAATGGAGTAAGTTTTCTCCATTTTCGCCACGTAAGTCCTTACGCTGCATATTGGATACCAAACTGCGCGGGTTTGGTATACCTGCCTATGGCCCAAAAAACTGCGGGCGACGGCAGAAATATACGCGCGTAACTTCTAGCTTACGCCGTATATAGGATACCAAATCCGCGCAATTATTGGCGTCGCCGGCTTTTGCGGGCTACGATTTTTTTCGGATCGACCCCAATGTTTTCTACATGGCCCACAAGAACTAGCAGTCTCTTGTTGTGAAAAGCAAATACAAAAGCATGTGATAAGAGGCTTTCTGCAGAGGCTTAGAAACAGGCATACATTGAGATGTTTAAACATTATGGGGTCGATCCGATATAAATCGTCGCCCGCAAAAGCCGGCGACGCCAATATTTGCGCGGGTTTGGTATCACATATACGGCGTAACCTAGAAGTTACGCCCGTATATTTCTGCCGTCGCCCGCAGTTTTTTGGGCCATAGGCAGGTATACCAAACCCGCGCAGTTTGGTATCCAATATGCAGCGTAAGGACTTACGTGGCGAAAATGGAGAAAACGTACTCCATTTTCACCTCGCCACAAAAAGCAGCCGTAGTAAGCCTTACGCTGACTATTGGAGCCCCGTAACTTCCTAAACTGGCTGCTAAAATAAACCTAACACCTAACGCATGCGCAATGTCTATCTCCCTGTCAACCGCGATCTGCTAAAATAAACCTAACACCTAACGCATGCGCAATGTCTATCTCCCTGTCAACCGCGATCCCCCCCCCCCCCCGAAATCCCTAATAAAGTTATTACCCCCTAAACCGCCGCTCCCGGACCCCGCCGCCATCTACATAAACTAACCCCCTACTGTGAGCCTCTAAAACCGCCGCCATCTACCTTATCTATCCCCTAATCTGACCCCTTACACCACCGCCACCTATATAAAAATTATTAACACCTAATCTAATCCCCCTATACCGCCGCCAGCTATATTAATATTATTAACCCCTAATGTAAGCCCCTTACACCGCCGCCATCTCTATTAAAATGATTAACCCCTAATTTAATCTACCTACCCCGCCGCCAGCTATATTATCTATATTAACCCTAAGTATATTATAGTTAATATAGTTATTACATTATATATATTAACTATATTAACCCTAATTATATTAGGGTTAATATAGTTACTATAGTATTTATATTAACTATATTAACTCTATCTAACCCTAACTAAATTTATATTAAATTAATCTAATTCATTTAAAAACTAAAATATTCCTATTTAAATCTAAATACTTACCTATAAAATAAACCCTAAGATAGCTACAATATAATTAATAATTACATTGTAGCTATGTTAGGGTTAATATTTATTTTACAGGTAAATTGTTAATTATTTTAACTAGGTATAATAGATATTAAATAGTTATTAACTATTTAATATCTACCTAGTTAAAATAATTACCCAATTACCTGTAAAATAAATCCTAACCTAAGTTACAAATACACCTACACTATCAATAAATTTAATAAACTACAAACATCTATCTAAAAATACAATTAAATTAACTAAACTAAATTACAAAAAAAAAAAAAAACTAAATTACAAAAAATAAAAAAAATTACAAGATTTTTAAGCTAATTACACCTATTCTAAGCCCCCTAATAAAATAATAAACCCCCAAAATAAAAAAAAATCCCTGCCCTATTCTAAATTAAACAAATTTCAAAGCTCTTTACCTTACCAGCCCTTAAAAGGGCCTTTTGTGGGGCATGCCCCAAAGAATTCAGCTCTTTTGCATACAACAAATACAATCCCCCCCCCCCATTACAACCCACCACCCACATACCCCTATTCTAAAACCACCCAAACCCCCCTTAAAAAAGCCTAACACTACCCCCCTGAAGATCTCCCTACCTTGTCTTCACCACACCGGGCCGAACTCCTGATCCGATCCGGGCGATGTCTTCCTCCAAGCGGCAAAGAAGAATTCTTCCTCCGGCGATGTCATCCTCCAAGAGCCAATAGAATGCAAGCTCAATCTGATTGGCTGATTGGATCAGCCAATCGGATTGAACTTGAATCTGATTGGCTGATTCAATCAGCCAATCAGATTTTTTTAACTTAATTCCGATTGGCTGATAGAATCCTATCAGCCAATCGGAATTCGGCGGACGCCATCTTGGATGACGTCATTTAAAGGTACCTCATTCCAAGTTCAGCAGTCGGCCGGGATGGATGCTCCGCGGCGGCGGAGCGAAGAAAGAAGATTGAAGATGCCGCCGGAAGAATGAAGAATTTGCTGCCGCTTGGAGGAAGACGTCGCCGGAGGAAGAATTCTTCTTTGCCGCTTGGAGGATGACATCGCCGGAGGAAGAATTCTTCTTTGCCGCTTGGAGGATGACATCGCCGGAGGAAGAATTCTTCTTTGCCGCTTGGAGGAAGACATCGCCCGGATCGGATCAGGAGTTCGGCCCGGTGTGGTGAAGACAAGGTAGGGAGATCTTCAGGGGGGTAGTGTTAGGCTTTTTTAAGGGGGGTTTGGGTGGTTTTAGAATAGGGGTATGTGGGTGGTGGGTTGTAATGGGGGGGGGGATTGTATTTGTTGTATGCAAAAGAGCTGAATTCTTTGGGGCATGCCCCACAAAAGGCCCTTTTAAGGGCTGGTAAGGTAAAGAGCTTTGAAATTTGTTTAATTTAGAATAGGGCAGGGAATTTTTTTTTATTTTGGGGGTTTATTATTTTATTAGGGGGCTTAGAATAGGTGTAATTAGCTTAAAAATCTTGTAATCTTTTTTTTATTTTTTGTAATTTAGTGTTTGTTTTTTTTTGTAATTTAGTTTAGTTAATTTAATTGTATTTTTAGATAGATGTTTGTAGTTTATTAAATTTATTGATAGTGTAGGTGTATTTGTAACTTAGGTTAGGATTTATTTTACAGGTAATTGGGTAATTATTTTAACTAGGTAGATATTAAATAGTTAATAACTATTTAATATCTATTATACCTAGTTAAAATAATTAACAATTTACCTGTAAAATAAATATTAACCCTAACATAGCTACAATGTAATTATTAATTATATTGTAGCTATCTTAGGGTTTATTTTATAGGTAAGTATTTAGATTTAAATAGGAATATTTTAGTTTATAAATGAATTAGATTAATTTAATATAAATTTAGTTAGGGTTAGATAGAGTTAATATAGTTAATATAAATACTATAGTAACTATATTAACCCTAATATAATTAGGGTTAATATAGTTAATATATATAATGTAATAACTATATTAACTATAATATACTTAGGGTTAATATAGATAATATAGCTGGCGGCGGGGTAGGTAGATTAAATTAGGGGTTAATCATTTTAATAGAGATGGCGGCGGTGTAAGGGGCTTACATTAGGGGTTAATAATTTTAATATAGATGGCGGCGGTGTTAGGGGCTCACTTTAGGGGGTTATAGATATAATATAGCTGGCGGCGGGGTACGGGAGCGGCGGTTTAGGGGTTAATAGCTTTTTTATTGTTAGGCTAGTGAGGGGGGATAGCGGATAGAGGGTTAGACAGTGCGGGCTATGTTAGGGAGGCGTGTTAGACAGTGCGGGCTATGTTAGGGAGGCGTGTTAGACAGTGCGGGTGTTTTAAACTTTAGTCAGGTTTTATAGGCGCCGGCAGATTCTAACGTGCCGCAAGTCACTGGCGACGCCAGAAATTTGTACTTGCGCTGATTTCTGGACATCGCTGGTTTGTGAGACTTACGGCACGTTAGCATCTGACGGCGACTTATATGGGATGGCTCGAGTTGCGAGCTGAAACTGCGGGCGACGCCGGTTCCCTCGCTTGCGCCGCAAACTGCGATCTATATCGGATCGCGCCCTATAACGTTTATTAATATAACAATGTTGGTTGTGCAAAACTGGTAATGGGTAGTAAAGGCTTTTTCTATCTTTTTAAAATTCTATTGTAGACTGTCCCTTTAATAAACAATTCAGTCTTTTATGTCAGACTCTATTCTCCTCTTATTCCAATCCCTGCTTCCCCTTGATCTTTACCCCCAAACCACACTTAGCCCCTTCTCTTTAGCCCCTCACTTTGTGTTCCATAACCCCACCCCCAATTGAATTTCCTGTCATTTCCATCTCATTAAGCTCTGATAATTAACATGATTGGAGAGAGCAGAGAACTCATGACAGCTTCTTTTTTTTCTGAAATATATTTATTGTTAGCCAGAAAAATGACTTGGCTGAGAATTCTGGATATCGTCTGTATGAGGGAACCATGGGACATAGAATGCAAATCTAATGCTTTACAAACTAGTAGGGTGTATCTGTGGGTGGGGAAGATTTTTTTATGAGCACAAGATGTATTCTATCCCTTTGTATTTAAAAAAATACAAATAAAATTCAAGCTCTCTATTTAATATAACAAAGTATAACAAATTACAAAACAAAAAATAGTAATAAACTCAGAATGTTTAAAAATAAAATAATTGAAGAGACAATACAATGCAATTTGTAGAGGTGCCCAGTTATAATTATCCAAAACTATAGTTACATAGAAGAAAGGCAACATTTTTAAGTCTTCCTGATTCTTATGTGTTCAAGGTCTCTTAAAGGGACACTAAACCCACATTTTTTTATTTCATGATTTAAACAGAGCAGCAATTTTAAGCAACTTTCTAATTTACTCCTATTAACAATGCTTCTTCGTTCTCTTGGTATCTTTATTTGAAAAAGCAGGAATGTAAGCTAAATGTAGCCCCCAATCAGCAAGCACTACCCAGGGTTCTGAAACAAAAATGGGCCGGCTCCTAAGCTTAGATTCCTGCTTTTTCAAATAAAGATACCAAGAGAACGAAGACAATTTGATAACAGGAGTAAATTAGAAAGTTGCTTAAAATTGCATGCTCTATCTGAATCATGAAAGAACAAAATTGGGTTGTGTCCCTTTAACCAGTACTGAATGCCCCAGTAGATATAGTTATTATTATTAAAGGGATAGAAAGTTCTAAAATGAAATGTGCGCGGTTGTATTTCAGGTTTAATTAGACGCACATTTGCAATATACTTCCAATAGCAAAAATGCTCCTAGTAAACGTTATTACTTTTTTTTTTTACCGGCATACACGCATATGCTGCAAGTGCCCCTTGCCCCAGTATTGAAGCTCAGAATGGTGGCGGTGTTGTGTATTGTGTGTGTAGACAATGCTGACTCTGACAAGGTGTAGTGTTTGACTACTGGTGCACGTGCCCTCACATCATATGTGTATGCTGCTGAAATACTGTAATACCTTTCATTAGAAGCATTTTCGCTAATGGAAGAATATTACAAAAAATACTTCTATTTCAAATTAAAATGCACCAATGTACATTTCATTTTTTAGTTTTCTTTCCCTTTAATTCCCCACAAAGTGTTCTTTCGTGAGATCTCTCATTTTGTAGGAATTATTAACAATATCCACAAGAACAAAAGGAGAATGAATTGTGCTACACTTGTTAATAGAACATGAAAGACAAAAATAATCTTTTCTGATTGAGGCAGAGAATGCAATTTTAAAATCTTTTTTTAGTTTACTATCAAATTTGCTTTGTTCTCTTAGTATCCTTTTTTGAAAACCATACCTAGGTAGGCTCAGGAGCAGCAATGCAGGGAGTTAGCTGTATATTGGTGGATACGCACATATGCCTCTTGTCATTGAATCACCAAATGTGTTCAGCTAGCTCCCAGTAGCGCATTGCTTCTCTGGAGCTGGCTTTAAAGTGATAGTAAATTATACTGCATTGTATTTATTAGTATTTTTTTTTTATATTTTATCATTTTTAAAGGACCAGTAAACACAGTAAATGTGTAAAAACAATAAATGCATGGTAAAAAGACAATGCCATAGCACTTAGTCTGAACTTCAAATGAGTAGTAGATTTTTTTTCTGACAAATTTCAGTTATGTCTATTTCCATTCCCCCTGTACCATGTGACAGCCATCAGCCAATCACAAATGCATGCACGTATCATGTGACAGCCATCAGCCAATCACAAATGCATATACGTCTATTCTGTGAATTCTTGCACATGCTCAGTAGGAGCTGGTGAATCAAAAAAAGCGTAAATATAAAAATGCAGCACATTTTGTTAATGGAAATGAATTAGAAAGCTGTTTAAAATTGCTGCTCTATCTGAAATTTAAAAGTTTAATTTTGACTTGAGTGTCCCTTTAAGTGTAAAACAATTAATTTAATTTTGCAAAACGCTTTCTAAGAATTTTAATTAAATTACATTTTCTCACATATTATTGGCCCAGCCACCTGCCTCTTGTAATCTTTTTTATTTGTTTTTGTGCACGCTGCCCATGGAGTGTATAAAACTAGTGAACATTAATTAAGCTACTAGCATACAATAACACTTACAAAATCATAAAATATTAACTTTTATTGAGACAGTGTAAAGGTTACAGATTTAATGCATATTTGTTGTTTGCAAATGTTTCTTAATGAATTATTAACTGGTAATGGTATAGCATTAGCAATGTCTACAACAGAAAATAGCCTGACTATGCAGGGTCATCAGAAAGAACATACAGATAGTGCGGCCCATTGAAAACCCTTTATGTGTGCACTGAAATTGCAAAGCTGTTTAAGAACCTTCTTTCAAATGATCTCTTCTACCCAACCCCTTTAATTTCCATCCCTCTTTATATCTCTTAATTTCCTTTTCTTCCTTTTTTGCTTTTTTGCTTTTCTGTCATCTCAACCTAATTCTCTTCCTAATTTTTCTCTTCTATCATGGTTTTGTTTTCATTCTCTTTTGCGCCTTCCTCCCTACTAGGAATGGGCATTCAGATGCTTCTTTAGAAGGCGACCTCTCATGGCATTTGGCTCTTTTTAGAGGTGGATTCTATCTTGTGAAAGTGCAACACACTAAGATTTGTGCAAATCCAGATCTTAGCCACTGCACTTTCACAAGAAGAAATCTGGCTCTTAAAAGAGCCGTATGCCATGAGCGGCCGCCTTATAAAGAAGTATCCGAATGCCCATGCCTACTTCATACACAACTGCCCTCACTATCTATCTTCCCCTCCTTCCTTCTTTTTCCATCTTCCTTCCTATCTACCTCCCCTGCTTCCTTCAAAATGTCCTTTTTCCCATCTGTCCACCTTATCTCTTTACTTCCTTTATCATCCATTCACCTCCTTTTCTTATCGCTCTTCCTTCTTCTCCTCCATCATTCCAACCTCTTTCCTTTCTTATCAACCTCCCTCCTTCCTCTTTCCATTCCAGTCTCCTCTCTTTCCTAATTTCCCCTCTCTTTCTTACTAGTTCCTCATCTATCCACCTTCCTTCCTTTCCTTCTTCATCAACCCTTCATATGCCCTCCTTATCCATCTTCCTTCCTTTACTCCTTTATTTCTCTCTATCCTTTCCTATCAATCTCTCTTCGTTTTCATAGTCTCTCTATCTTTTTCACCCACCTTCCTTCCTCAATGGCATCCTTCTATTTTCTACTTATTTCCTTTCTTTCTTCATCATCCATCCTTTCTGTCTTCATCTATCTCCCTATCTTCCTTCCAACTCCCTCTTTTCTAGCTTCATTGTTCATCTATCCACTTTCCTTACATTCCTCTTTCAATGTTCAATTACATATCCCCTCATCCATCGTCTTGCTTACCTCCCAACCTTTCCTCCTTCTTTCTTCTTTTCCTTTCATCTATTCTTCCCTCCTTCCTCACCAACTTTCCTCAGCTCCTTTTTTCTTGATCTACTTTCTGTACCTTATCTTTTCTCTTACTTATCCACCCATCTCCCATACTTGTTCCTTCATTCTTCCTAAGTTGATTCTTCATCTATCCACTTTCTCTCCTACATCATCTTTTCACTTTGTTTTCTCATCCAACTTGCTTCAATCCTTTCCTTCTTGTCCTTCATCCTTCCCACCCTGCTTCCATCCTCATTGACCTCTCTCCCTTTCCTTATTCCTTCTTGATTCAGTTTCCTTTCCTCCTTCCTTCTTTTCTTCCTTCCTTAATCATCCATCATCCTTTCTTCCTCTATCCCTTATTCATCAACTTTCCTTATTACTAACCCTTCCCTCTTATTCCTCATCCAGCCACCCTCCTTCCTCTTCTCGTTCCTTCCTCATTTACCTCTTCCATTTCCTTCTTTTGTCTTCTCCTCAAATCTGACCTCCTCTTTTGAGTTTCATCCACTTTCCTCCCCTCTTTTTCACTTTTCTTTCATCTTTTCTTCTTTCATCATCTACCTCCTTTCATCCTCTCTTCCCTATCCAACTGCCTTCCTTCTTACTTTCCTCCATCATAATTCTTCCTCATCCATCTTCATTGCCTCCCTTCCTTCTTTTCCCTCCATCCTTACCACCCTCCTTCCTTATTCAGCTTTCCTTTCCTTCCTCTCTCTTTTCCTCCATCCTCCTCTGCTTCCTTCCATATTCATTCATCTCTTCCTTTTCAAAGTTTGTCTTGACCCTCCTTCCAGTTTCATCAACCTTCCTTCCTTTGTCATCTAGTCACATTCCTTGATTCCCTCCTTTCCCTTTTCCCTCCTTCATTATTTCATTTCTGGTGTATCTTTGTTCCTACATTTTCTTCCACCTCTACATTCTTTCTTCTTTCTCATTATTATTCCTGTATCATTCTGTTTTCCTGCTATAAACTGAATTTCCATTTTACTGTTCCCCTTATAACATTGAATTTTACCTTTGATATCCGTATGTCCCCCATTCTTTTCCCAATTTTCCCCACCTCCTTAAATCTAATTTTCCTATATCTCCTTCCCCCCTTTCTTTCTTTCCATCTTTCTTCTCTTGTTCTCTTTTTTTACATTATCTTTCTTTTTTCCTTTTCCTCTACAGTGGCACTTCTGCACCCACATTATCCGATGTTTAACCCTACGAGAGGGTAAGTTTGGGCACTGAAAGTCCACTGAGCGAGTCTCGCTTAGAAATGGTGTGCACATCCGTCCATCTGAGCAGCTCCCACAGAACTTGGGGAGCAAGGGCTTCTTTGTTTGGCAGTTACGATGCTGCAGTAGGAAGGGCTTTGTCCAGCGGAGGACACGGCTACACACATCTGTGGACTGAAGAACCTGACGATGGAAAAAAAAACTCAAAAAATTAGATGCTGGAAAAGCAAGAAAGGGAGAATATAATAATATGAGAGAAAGTCAGGACAGGAATATGAGAGTATGAATGAGGTTAAGGAAGGGTGGATAGAAGAGAAGAACAAGAGAAGGATTAAAGGACTTGAGGGGAAGATGAGGGAAATTGGAGAGGTAAAATATAGGATTGGAATGAGATAAATAAAATGGAAAGATAAGGCTCTCCCAACTGTCCTGTATTTTGCAGGACACTCCAGGTTTTGGAGCTCTCCCCTTTATTCCCTTTTCTCACCCTCAGAGAACAACGATCATATTTATTTTCTTCATGCTTTTCCCCTTTCTCTCCTTCTCCTCATCTCTGCTTCCTTTCAATCTAACTTCCCCACTATGTGATCTCTATTTTCTCTCCACCAGTCATTTTGGTCTCTTTCCCTTCTTCAAATGTATTGGTTGAAATTTACATTTTACCCCAGTTTAGCTTCCTGGCCATTCTATTTCCATTATCACATAATGTTCTCAGCCCCCCCCCCCACCACTCACAGTTTTCTCACCCCCCAATTCTAATTTTTTCTTGCTACATACTGCTCTCCAATACCCATTATATTCTTCTCTTTTTACCCCATATCGTGTGTCTCTCTGTCTCTTCTTCTCAGTTTCAGTATTTGATTCCCATGAAGTCCAAATATTTTTTTCCCTATCCTCTCTTTCCCCTCCAAATCATTCCACCTATAGATTCCCCTGCTGTCTTCCCTTCCAATATTTCACCCCCTTTTGTTCCATTCTTTCCTAGTTACCTTACCGTGTAATTTGCGGTGCTGTACTCCCCTTCACAAGGTCTGATCATACACAATCTTCTCTCTGCTCTTGGGGTGCATCTTCTTCCTACATAAATTATTCGTACAGAACCTCCAAATCCACAGGTCCGTGAACAAGGTGTCCACTCTGTTGGGTCTGCACCACAGACAGATGAAGTTTTCATTGGCGTTGCCTCCTGGGAATCATCTGTTGGTAAAGAAGCAGGCACTATATTTATCCTTGGTTATCACACAACCTTACCACTCTATTGCCCTCTACATATAGACCACACAGACAAATAGCCCTGTCATGGAACCTTCAGACTGTAGTCCTCTCAGATAGAGTACTTCTATATTTACAATACAAAATTGATTAAAAAAATGAATTGCTATTTAATGGTTTTATGTGACATAGTTAAAAAAACTTTTGAAAAAATTTACAGGGACAGTTTGCAGCTGACAAATCAAATAAGGTGGTTACAGGATTATTGGCCACACCCACTTATGTTTTCCTTTGGTAAATTGCACAAAATATACACAAAGTATTAAATATAATATTATTCAGACTAAGCTGTGAACTGCAGAACGAAAAAATGTATAAAATACAAATTATATATATAGTCCTGTACTAGTGGACAAGTATACAATTTGACTTTTTCTGATCTTTAACATTAAGTTGTCTAGTAACAATTTCCCTCTGGGCTAGTAGCTTTTAACTATAGTGATTTTTTTCCATACACACACACACACATATATATATATATATATATATATATATATATATATATATATATATATACACACACATACATATACATACATAAATACATACACATATATAAATAGATAAACTGATTGAGCACATACCAGTCTGAGGAGCTTGTCTCTTCGTCTTCTTTTTAGTAATCAGTGATTGGCTAAGGGTGACACTTCCCCCCACAGTGGTTTTGTTGGCATTACTGCTGTGTAAAATCTCACGATTCATGAATGTTTCAGATTTCTCTACGCACCTCCACTCCTTACAGCACTGCCCTGGAACTGCAGAAGAAACAGAAAACAAAGAGAATACTCAGTTATTATACCGTGTAAATTGTGTGATTAGTGCCCTAATATTGTCAAAGTGACCATTAATGTACACAGATCACAAACTAGATTTATATTTAGTGCTCACACTCGCCCAAGACTAAACCACACTAGAATAGAATAAGTACATATTTTTTATTACATATATTGAGACTATGTTGCTTCTTAGTTCTCCTGTTATAATTCTTATTAAAGGAATGGTGCTTTAGTGACCCCACAAAACTATATTGTAACCACTACAAAATGGTTAAATGTGTAGGGAAAGTCCTTAAGATACCCTCTAACCACTATTAACCCATTATCTGCCATAGTTTCCCATCCCAATAACCCTCACCATTAAACTCTCCCAAACGACTATTAACCCTTAAACTGGCTCAACCCCATTGCAATGACCCCACTGGTAATACCCCTTTGCCACTATTAACCCCATAATCCATCCCAATCCCCAATCTCAATAATCCCTTACAACCTCTAAAAACCCCTAACCCCTATTAACCCCCAATTCAATACAACCCCCTTCTCAATTATCACTTGCCACCACTAAAACCCCTAACCACTATTAACCCTTAAAAAACTCAACCCCATTGTAATGAACCCACTGCTAATACACTTTTACAATCTCAATAATCCCCTGTTACTAAAACCCTCTAACCACTATTAACCCCTAATCCAACACAATCCCCATCTCTATAGCCCCCCTACTAAAATTCCTAACCACTATTAACCCCTAAACTATCTTAACCCCAGTGTAAGGAACCCAGTGCTAATACACCTTTACCACTATTAACCCATAATCCAACACAATCCCCATCTCAATAATCCCCTGTTACTAAAACCCTCTATCCACTATTAACCCCTAATCCAACACAAACCCCCATCTCTATAGCCTCCCCTACTAAAACCCCCTAACTGCTATTAACCCGTAAACTAGCACAACCCCATTGTAATGACCCCACTGGTAATACCCCTTTATCACTATTAACCCCATAATACACCACAATCCCCACTCTCAATAATCCCTTGCAACCTCTAAAAACCCCTAACCACTATTAACCCATAAATTAGCTCATCCCCATTGTAATGAACCCACTGCTAATATCCCTTTACCACTACTAACCCCATAATCCAACACACTCCCCCAACTCAATAACCCCACTACTAAAACCCTCTAACCACTATTGACCCCTAATCCAATACAATCCCCTTCTAAATTATCACTTGCCACCTCTAAAACCCCCTAAACACTATCAACCCCTAAACTGCCTCAACCGAATTGAAATAACCCAATACCACTAAACCCCCTAACCCCTATCAACTAAACTATCTCAACCCTATTACAATAACCCCATGCCAATTAAACCCCCTAACCACTATTATCCCTTAAACTGCCTCAACCCCATTGGAATAACCTGCCACTAAAGCCCCTAACCACCATTAACCTCTGACACAATCCCCCATCTCAATAATCCCTTTCCATTACAAGCTCCATAACCACGATTAAAGTCATAGTAAACTCTCCTCTTTTGGATAAACAGATCC
>NC_069505.1:589660512-589708012 GCF_027579735.1 Bombina bombina | reverse complement strand
ATTGATAGTTACCAATTGTTGGCTGTATCTACAGCGTCAGGGATATTTATTACAAAGAAGACGCTCCCAAATACTGTGGCATAAATACTGTGGCATATTTGACATTGACGTAAAATAATCTTTGCAAGTATCTATGATAAGATTCAGTACTGGTTAGTGTTTGGGTAAATAGTTACCATTAAATATTGGCTGTCTTTACAGCATTATCAATATCTACAATATTCTTAAATGCTCCAACATCACCAGATTATAACAAACATCATTTTGACCAACCAATAACACTCTATAGGTGGGCTATTGTTAGCCTGGTACAAGCAAGTTATGTTATATCATAGTTGCCATTGATAAACACTAGACTTGCATGTTAATCAGAGTTCATCACCGCCATCTTCAATTTTACTTACAAAAATAGCAACTGATTTGCGATAAATATATATTTTGTTGTGGAACCGATACATATGTATCAATATTTAATCAAAAGTGATCTTTATAGAAACTGACTCACAGTATTTTAGTTGAGTGACTATTTCACTTTTGACATTGAATTAAATATATCGGTTTCTATAATAATAACTGATAATATTTATTTGCTACTTTTTGCACCTGCCTTTGCATTTCAATTGACATTCAATTCAATGGTAAAAACCTTAACAGAGTGATATTTAATAAACGCCATTTGAATACAGGTGGCCCTCATTTTACAATGGTTCAATTTACACCGTTTCAGAATAACAACCTTTTTTTCCAGTCATGTGACTGCTATTGAGAAGCAGTGCATTTATTAAAATAGCCAGTAGGTGGAGCTGTCCGCTTGTGTTGCAGCAAAGCCAAGCAAGCTGAAATTAATCAGTTTAACCAGAATTCAAAGGAACAAGATCTTCCTGTCTATAAATTAGTCCAGATTGGAATGCATAGAAAGAACTATTTGCAGAAAAATGCAAGTGAAGTCTGTGTTGTGTGATTATTTTATTAGGTTTATAATGCTGTTTAGCATTTAAAGTCTTCATTTCAAAGCTTTAAAAATAATATATTAGGTGTTACTTATGACAATTTTGAGAGGGGCCTGGAACCTATCTCCCTCACTTCCCATTGACTTACATTATAAACTGGGTTTCAATTTACAACGGTTTCGATTTACAACCATTCCTTCTGGAACCTAACCCCGGCGTAAACTGAGGGCTACCTGTATACTGTACAGAATATTATTCTATATAAATAAGTAGTACTTTTAACAGTGTGTGTAGGAGTCGGTCTGGACTCCGGTTTTGTTGGCAAATATTCTCAATAAAATTATCTAGTATGCATGTGCCAAACTGATAGTTTATTTTTTTTCTCACGCATAGAGTAATAGAGTGGGGCAATCCTTGTTTTCTTTTGCAATTGCTTTTGCATTTCAAGTACATAACTGTAATATTAAAGGGACAGTCTACGCAAAAATTGTTATTGTATAAAAAGGTAGATAACGCCTTTACTATCCATTCCCCAGCTTTGCACAGCCAACATTGATATATTAATATACTTTATAACCTTTAAACCTCTACATTTCTGCCTGTTTCAAAGGCTCTATTGACAGCTTCTTAATCACATGCTTTTGTATTAGCTTTTCACAACAGGAGACTGCTAGTTCATGTGGGCTATATAGATAACAATGTGTTCACGACCGAGGAGTTAATATTTAGCACAACACGTTACTAAATGCAAGTCAATATATAATAAATAAAAAGTCATGTGATCAGGGGGCTGTCAGAAGATGCTTAGATACAAGGTAATCACAGAGATAAAAAGTATATTAATATAACTGTGTTGGTTATGCAAAACTGGGGAATGGGTAATAAATGGATTATCTATCTTTTAAAACAATACAAATTCTATTGTAGACTGTCCCTTTAAGGGAATCCTGTAGGATCCAGAATATTGATTCTGCAACATCTCTCTTCTCTTTGATGAATTTACTGCACAGAATACTATCACATGTATCATCAAAAGATAGCATCACATTTGACATATTTTGTTATGCATCACAAAGTAAAAAAAAGAGTTAAACAATTTGACTAGTACAATGTAAGAATATATTTTGTAGCTATTTAAAAATACCTTTGTATTGACAGCATGACATAAAGGTGCACTCAACATTTGATGCCACATTAAAAATGTTTTGATATGCAAAAAATAAAAGAAATAAAATATATAGAAGTCAAATAAACAGCTGGCACTCTCTGAGTCTGGATTTTCTTAGTGCTTTTTTTTTGCACAAAACAAACCAGTGACGTTTTGTGTACCTAACCCCTTTATCAGACTATGAGATCCCCAAGACATCACTGGTTTGTTTTGTGCAAAATAAAGTACTTGAAAAACCCAGCGAGTGCCAGCCTTTTATTGGACTTATGTTTATGATTTTGCTTACACCCTGGTGGCTGAAAGACACGGTGAGCGTGTACACTATTTTTATGTGTGTGTATATATATATATATATATATATATATTTATATTTATATATGTAAATGTAAAAAAGAAAGTACAGAAAGCCTCAGCAATAGAAAATAAAAAGTCATTCTTTATTATGATCCATATTAAAGCGATGCACGGGAAATAGCAAAAATCCTAAGCCAAACAGATAAACGTCTGACCGTAATCATCGACTGACGTTACATTTTTGTACATATACCGGCTTATACTATCCACGCTACCCTGTTCATCTATTTTATGTATATACAGTATCTCACAAAAGTGAGTACACCCCTCACATTTCTGCAAATATTTTATTATATCTTTTCATGTGACAACACTGAAGAAATAACACTTTGCTACAATGTAAAGTAGTGAGTGTACAGCCTGTATAACAGTGTTTGCTGTACCCTCAAAATAACTCAACACAGCCATTAATGTCTAAACTTTTGGCAAAAAAAGTGAGTACACCTCTAAGTGGAAATGTCCAAATTAATTTTCCGGCACTGTCTTAACCCTCTTGGGCATAAAGTTCACCAGAGCTTCACAGGTTGCCACTGGAGTCCTCTTCTACTCCTGAATGACAACATCATGGAGCTGGTGGGTGTTAGAGACCTTGCACTCCCCCACCTTCCATTTGAGGATGCCCCACACATGCTCAATAGGGTTTAGGTCTGGAAACATGCTTGGCCAGTCCATCACCTTTACCCTCAGCTTCTTTAAAAGGCAGTGGTCATCTTGGAGGTGTGTTTGAGGTCTTTATCATGTTGGAATACTGCCCTATGGCCCATTCTCCGAAGGGAGGGGATCATGTTTTGCTTCAGTATGTCACAGTACATATTGGCATTCATGGTTCCCTCAATGAACTGTAGCTCCCCAGTGCCGGCAGCACTCATGCAGACCCAGACCATGACATTCCTATCACCATGCTTGACTGTAGGCAAGACACACTTGTCTTTGTACTCCTCACCTGGTTGCCTCCACACACGCTTGATACCATCTGAACCAAATAAGTTTATCTTGGTCTCATCGGACCACAGGACATGGTTTCAGTAATCCATGTCTTTAGTCTGCTTGTCTTCAGCAAACTGTTTGCAGGCTTTCTTGTGCATCATCTTTAGAAGAGGCTTCCTTCTGGGATGACAGCCATGCAGACCAGTTTCATGCAGTGTTCGGCGTATGGTCTAAGCACTTACAGGCTGACCCCCTTCTCCTTCAACCTCTGCAGCAATGCTGGCAGCACTCATACATCTATTTCCCCAAAAAAACCTCTGGATATGACGCTGAGCACGTGCACTCAACTTCTTTGGTCGACCATGGTGAGGCCTGTTCTGAGTGGAACCTGTCCTGTAAAACCGCTGTATGGTCTTGCCCACTGTGCTGCAGCTCAGTTTCAAGGTCTTGGCAATCTTCTTATAGCCTAGGCCATCTTTATGTAGAGCAACAATTCTTTTTTTCAGATCCTCGGAAAGTTCTTTGCCATGAGGTGTCATATCGAACTTCCAGTGACCAGTATGAGAGTGTGAGAATGATAACACCAAATTTAACATACCTGCTCTCCATTCACACCTGAGACCTTGTAACACTAACGAGTCACATGACACCGGGGAGGGAAAATGGCTAATTGGGCCCAATTTGGACATTTCCACTTAGGGGTGTACTCACTTTTGTTGCCAATGGTTTAGACATTAATGGCTGTGTGTTGAGTTATTTTGAGGGGACAGCAAATTTACACTGTTATACAGGCTGTACACTATCTACTTTACATTGTAGCAAAGTGTCATTTCTTCAGTGTTGTCACATGAAAAGATATAATAAAATATTTACATAAATGTGAGGGGTGTACTCATTTTTGTAGTCACTTTATAAAGTACTGGGCCGGTAGGGTCAGCTGGTATAACAAGTAATTTCTTGATACTTGCAAAACTGTTCTTAATTGGCCACAGCACAGGAGATACGCTAAACATATGCACATTTTGGTAACAAAAGGATGTTTAAAGAGACAGGTTACCCTAAATTTTCTCCCCTTTAATTTATTCCCTATGATCCATTTTAGCTGCTGAAGTGTATTATATTGTTTACAAATTGTTCCTTTACACTTATTTTGACATTTGAATAGTGATGTTGCAAATTGTTCGCCGGTGAATAGTTCCCGGCGGACATAGCATGTTTGCGTTCGCCGCGGCGGGCGAACATATGCGATGTTCGATCCGCCCCCTATTCATCATCATTGAGTAATACTTTGACCCTGTACCTCACAGTCAGCAGGCACATTCCAGCCAATCAGCAGCAGACCCTCCCTCCCAGACCCTCCTACCTCCTGGACAGCATCCATTTTAGATTCATTTGGAAGCTGCATTCTTAGTGAGAGGAGGGACAGTGTAGCTGCTGCTGATTTAATAGGGAAATCGATAGCTAGGCTAGTGTATTCAGTGTCCACTACAGTCCTGAAGGACTCATCTGATCTCTGCTGTAAGGACAGCACCCCAAAAAGCCCTTTTTAGGGCTAGAACATCAGTCTGCTTTTTTTTTTTTCCCCTGTGTAATCTAATTGCAGTTGCCTGCCTGCCTGCCAGAATGTGTGTCAGGCTCACAGCGTATACTGTGCCCACTTGCCCAGTGCCACCACTCATATCTGGTGTAACAGTAGTGTACATTTAAAAAAAACAACACTTTTTTGACTGTGTTAAATAATAGCAGTCAGTTTCCTTCACACGTGTGCGTTTCAGTGCCTGCCTGCCAGAGCACAGTGTCACACTAGTGCAACTCATATCTGGTGTAACAGTAGTGTACATTTAAAAAAAACAACACTTTTTTGACTGTGTTAAATAATAGCAGTCAGTTTCCTTCACACGTGTGTGTTTCAGTGCCTGCCAGGGCACAGTGTCACCCCAGTGCAACTCATATCTGGTGTAACAGTAGTGTACATTTAAAAAAAACAACACTTTTTTGACTGTGTTAAATAATAGCAGTCAGTTTCCTTCACACGTGTGCGTTTCAGTGCCTGCCTGCCAGGGCACAGTGTCACCCCAGTGCAACTCATATCTGGTGTAACAGTAGTGTAGATTTTAAAAAAACAACACTTTTTTGACTGTGTTAAATAATAGCAGTCAGTTTCCTTCACACGTGTGCGTTTCAGTGCCTGCCTGCCAGGGCACAGTGTCACACCAGTGCAACTCATATCTGGTGTAACAGTAGTGTACATACCTGATGTTTTAAAGCACGTTATTCCAAACAATTTAGGAATGTTAGGTGATTTATGCCCTTTATGGATTAAAAATTTTCCAAGGAAGTTTTGCCATGGATCCCCCTCCGGCATGCCACAGTCCAGGTGTTAGTACCCTTGAAACCATCACTATTGTGGCCAGAAAGAGTCCCTGTGGGTTTTAAAATTCGCCTGCCTATTGAAGTCTATTTTAGGTTTGCGACATCACTACATTTGAAATAGTTGATGTTGTCTTTCATATCCCTACCTTTACTGAAAGTTTCTATAGGCTATTGACAAGCTGTGTAAACATAGCCAGCCCAGCAGAAGAAATTACACTCCCAGTACGGAGCAAGACAGATACTGTAAAGTTCTAAAATCTTCATTTTCAATTGTTCTTTTAGAGATAAGAAAGGAAAGCATTTGAGGGATAAGGATGTGTGATCTCTCTGCAAGCTTAGCCTATTTTGATGGGTTGTGGTTTCAAAGAGCAAATCGAGCTATTTAATTTATAAAAATAAATATAAAAGAGCAATTTATCATACATTTTACACTCTGCAGCTGGTAAAATAAATCATTGGGAACCCTATCCCTTTAAATGCATTGTTTTAAAAAAACATTCTCTATATTCTGTAAAGATGGCAAATAATATGCTACAAATAAAGGGACAATAAGATTTTTTTTTAATCATAAATATGATAGAGCAACTATTAACCCTGTTACATATTTGTAAGTTATTTAGCATGAAAATAAAAGCAGTTTTATTCAATGTAGGAACAACCATTTCTCAGACACAAAACTATTAAAACATAAAATATATTTTTGATGCAAAAAAAAAGAAAAAGAATAAATGGCTAATATTCAATTAATGCATTACTTCAATGGCTCTTTAAAGGGACAGTTACACCAATTTTCATATAACTGCACTAGTATAAAGAAGAATATGCACAGACACTGATAAAAAAACCCAGTATAAACCTTTTAAAAACTTACTTAGAAGCTCCCATTTTAGCACTGTTGATGAGGTTAGGCTATGACACCCATTGAAAGAGGCTGAGAGCAGAACTTCCCCTGCATATGAAAACAGGAGCAAGCAGAAGTCTGTAGACATCAGTATACATATCAAACTTTAGGGCTTGGCTAGGAGCCTGAAAATCAGCACAGTGCTATTTAAAATAAGCAAAACTATACATTGTTACAAAAACACACCTAGATCGATGGGCTATATAAATGGATCATCTACAAAACATGTATGCAAAGACAAATCTAGTGTACAATGTCCCTTTAAATACCATCCCTATGTGGGAAGCAGAAGAGTTAAATTAAGTAACATACTAATTGGCCTGATCAGAAGGGTGTGGATGTTTGGATAGAGTGAGAGGTAAGTAGATCTTTTTAAACAAAAACAGGAGGTGAATTGTATCCAACCTATGTTTTAGTTACATTTAAACTTTGTATATAGAATTGGAATTATATTTTGCTCAAAAGAGTGCATCCATTAGATACAGTTTTAAAGGGCTTATCTTTTTTTTCTTACATAGGGACATAGAAGTTAAATTAAACTTCCATGAAACATTCAAACAGAAAGTAAACATAAAGAAAAAAAACCCCATTTGTTTTATAATCAAATGTCATTTTTTTCTCTCTTGATATTCTTTCCATGAGAACATATGGAGGTAGGTAGGAGTGTGCATGTGGCAGAACACATGCACACTCCTAAGCATACCTCTGTATGCTCTAATTCAACAAGTGATACCAGCAGAGAGACATTTGATCATAGAAGTAATTTTTTTTTTATGTAAGTATAAAACAATAAAATCTATGTAACTTATTTCTGTAAAATACATCAGACAAAATCTTATAAACACTTAGTAATCCTATCTTATAGTTAATAATAATAATAATAATAATGCACTTTTTTTTTAAACATTTTCAGTCATATTCAGATGAGACCAATTTATTCAGGAAAGACTGAATTCTATTTATTTTGTCAAACCTCATGTCACTCTCTTTCTACAAACCTCATGTCACTCTCTTTCTACAAACCTCATGTCACTCTCTTTCTACAAACCTCATGTCACTCTCTTTCTACAAACCTCATGTCACTCTCTTTCTACAAACCTCATGTCACTCTCTTTCTACAACTATTTGATGCTTTAAGATTAATGATTGATGGTGCTTTCTTGGAAATCTAATATTTAAAAATGAATGATCTTTCCAGTAATATAGCATTTGTTATTAAATTCTTAGAAATTACAGGTTACAAGTCCATTTCAAACAAGATGTAAGTGAAATTTCCTTCCAATAGACTTTGTTTAAATATATTTCACCTTATTCCTAAATAGATTTATTTTAGGGCACAGCCACATATGGTGTTTCAAATCTGGGTCGTTCATTGTACATTTTTTATATCAATTAAAGGAACATGAAACCCCAAATTGTATTATTTCATGATTATAGCACAAACATTTTAAACAATTTTCCTGTTTACTACTATTATCTAGTTTACTTCATTCTATTTTTATCCTTTGAAGGAGTAACAATGCACTACTGTGAGCTAGCTGAGTACATCAGTAAGCCAATGACAATAGTCATAGATGTGCAGCCACCAATCTGCAGCTAACACCCAGCCCTTAAACCTACCTAGGTAAGGTTTTCAACAAAAGATACCATGACCACAAAGTAAATTGGAAAGTTGCTTAAAATTGTGTGTTCTATCGGATAAAATGTTTGGGTTTTATATCATTTTAAGTACAACTTCCTTCAAGTGTTTAACCCTAATAAATTATAATAATTTTGAAATAATCCTTATTTATTATTCAAACCTTTTTTTTTTTTTATATATATATATATATATATATTTGTGCTGCCCTAGGCATTGAGAAATCTGCTACCACTGAACACCATCCCCAGTAATATTAGCCTGTGTATGTATATGTGTGTGTGTGTATATATATATATATATATATATATATATATATATATATATATATATATATATATATATAATTTTTTATTTTTTTCTCGTCACAACCAGAAACAAATTGATTGGTTGAGCCCACCCACAAGACAACCAGGGTCCATTTATTTAAAAAAAAAAAAAAAAAAAGACTAAACAGCTGGATTTCAAACCAGTCCTCAGACCTCCCTAACAGGCCAGATTTTGAGGATATCTGAACCAGAGCACTGGTGAAATAATAAGCTGATTAGTAAACATGATTATTTTACCTGTGACACAGAAAAGAACTAAATGCCATAGACATCGACCATTTCTTTACCTAATAATGAATAGCAAACAGGACCGTCTTTAACACAGGGCAAAAGGGGCAGCTGCCCAGGGCCCAGTCTCTGTTGAGGGGCCCAAGAGTCCTAAAAGTCTTTTTTTTTTTTTTTTTTTAATGGTTTATACCAGACTGCTGATGTGACATGGGGAACAAACACATTCAGTCCTAATACTGTCACAGTCAAAAGTACTCTGCTTATATTTTTTTTTTAAACTGTGCCAGACCGTGCCAGTGTCATGTGACATGCCAAGCTAGTGCCATGTGCTGTTTTAGATGTGCACTGTGCAGCACTGAATGCAAAGCCCTAACTTGGCATCCAGCCATTTCCACTGCATCAGAAAAGGTCCTACTGGGGTTACCACTGTTACCAGGTCACTGCTCTGGTGGTGGGGATTGTTTCTGGGTAGGGCTGACTGTAGGCGCATGCATCAGAAAGCTGGAGCGGCAGGCACGTGAGGATTTGAGCATCTGTGCAGCTGCATACACTGCTCTCTTCAGTCTTGAGGCTGTGTGACTCATCTCACACTGTATCCATGCAGCCTTGGACAGACAGCATCCTGTCTGCTGGTCCCCTTAGCCCTGCTCTTTCTGCTGTGGCCCTAAGATCAACTAACTGAAGTTTGTTAGGGGAACAGTGCTTTGTAGAAAGGTGTCAGTGGGAAGAATAAGTGAGTGCACACACGCCCCTCCCCATGCATCACTGTCTAGTGCAGAGTGAGAGGGAACTTGTTCCTAGCAAAGAAGCGACATGTTCTGCTGTGGCTGATGTATAGTGTCATGCTGATACTTCACACATTAATGTAAGGTTTATTTTTATAGTTTTTATTTTCTCTCTGTCTCAGATTTTACAGCTTCCCATAGTAGTTATGCTGTTCCAGTCAGTAAACTTATATTTGTCTGCACCTCCATGCTTCCTCCTTTACCTTGCTTTGCTCCTGTTGGCTGCCCTAAATCTCTTTAACCAGCTAACCTCACACCAGAATCACATTCAAAATAATATTAAATGAATCCACAGTGGAGGAATATATATATATATATATGTACTGCTTAGGTCCAGTTTCACATATTGCAATTTTTTTTGCTAATAATATATATATTATATAGAAAATTTTTGCCCAGGGTGCAGTCAATATTAAAGACGGCCCTGATAGCAAACACCTTCTAAATATGTTTGGAGAGCACAGGCATGAAGAGGCATGATGTCATAGAACTACCCTTCAAAATGTGCTGTCTATCCTAATCATACTGCCCTAGGCACAGGTAATATTACCCAGAACCAAAGTATAGCACTGCTGTAAATTATTATTTAGCCTCTGTGTTTAGAGGCACTAATAAAGGCATATCAGAATGTTATATATGTAAGTACTTAATAAGGTTAACTTTTTACACTAATATAGAGTGCTACACTACCCTTCATGGCACACACTGACACACAAGGGACACATCATTGCTTGGAAGAGCTTACAATCTAGATGCCACATCTGTGCACTAAAACTGGGTGACTATACCTGTATGTCTGAAGGCAGTAAAAGGCTTTCTATACCTGTGCAACAGCAGAATACAGGACATTGATTTCAAAGCAATCATAAGTCACCCCATATCAGAAAAAAGAAGTAAAATGAATTACATAGCTAAACTGCCTGGAGCAGCTAACTCCACCCCTCTTATCAGTGTTTAAACCAGGGGTCAGCAACCTTCGGCTCCCAGATGTTTTGGAACTACATTTCCCACGATGCTGAGACACTCTTTAGGCTATCTGAGCATCATGGGAAATGTAGTTACAAAACATCTGGGAGCCGAAGGTTGCTGACCCCTGGTTTAGACAAAGGCATTGTATTTCAACTGAGTTCACAGCTTCTAGGCATGCTCCAGCAGATAATCCCTATTCACTTTTGCATTTTCCCAAAAGAAGAATAAACATAGATATGGCCATAAATGGAATTGTGTGGGGAGAGTTAGAGCTGTACAATTCAGAAACTAAAAAGAAAGGGTTAATGGTGAGGCACTGCAGTATAAATTTGCAGGTAAAGTAAATAAAGTACATATTATTATATTTTGTCTCTATCCCAACTTGTTTTATGTCCCTTTAAGGGAGACACACTCCTCTTCTGTGTGTTAGGACAATCTAATTGGTAGCCTTGATACCTATACATCTGAACTATTTACATATGTTTTCTATCTATCTACAAACAATTTGTCTATGTTTGGAAAAATATATTAGTTTACCAGTCAGGGCAAAAAACAAAACAAAAACTACAAAGTTACTATTGTACTCATTGTTTAATGGACAGTTTCCAATGATGATGATAAAATAATAATGATAATATGCTTTTTTTCCTTGGGGGGGGGGGGGGGTCTTTATGAAATAGCTGCTTTTGTTCATAAAATGGGCTGAGCTTGCTGGGAAATCATATCTCCTTATTTTATCACTTTCTATACAGACACAGACTTCCCTATCTTATCTATGCCTATGTACAATTGAAAGTTAACATTTTGTTACTTATCTTTCCTAACCCCTAAACACTCACACCCGGAGTGTAATTGCTTTTGCAGGCTTTATTTACATAGTATCATTAAAAGGCATGGTATCTTTTGGTACACTAATAAGGTATGGGTAGGCTTCTTTTTGTACACTTGTACGGCATAGGTGGGCATCTTTTTGTATTAGGACATGGGCTGGCATCTTTTTGTTTCCTTATAAGGCATGCGTGGGCATCTTTTAATAACATTTTAAGACACAGGAGGTGTCTTTTAGTACACATTTAAGGCATGGGCAACTGTCATTTTATATAATTATAGGGCATGGGTGGGCATGGGCCGATGTCTGGGGGTATGAGGGAATGGGCCGATGTCTGGGGGTATGAGGGCATGGGCCGATGTCTGGGGGCATGGGCACATATCTCTGGGTACTAATATAAAGAGTGTGTGGCTGCCTCTGGTTATTAGGATAGTGCATATGTATATTAGAATGTAGCTGGTACGTGTTTATACAAGATATGCTATATATATATATTTATATCCTGTTGAAGAATTGAATCAATGGTGTAACTAGAAACCATTGGGCCCTGGAGCAAAATTGTTACATCTGGTCCAACCTCACTGTTACCCAACCTCTCTGAGTATCTCTGATCACCTGATGTGTTTTTTGTCGGGTGACCAGTATACCGTGGGCGCCTGGTATTTCGCCCATAACTACACTGACGTCCATAAACTGCTGGGCGGACATGTGGTTTATTTGCACTCTGATTATGCTGCTCTCTGCCTACAACATAACTACCATACATGTATGTAAATGTCAGCTTCATGAATAAACTATGTGCTGTGGGATGGTCGCGTTGTGTTACAGGATCAAAATAACCTGCTGTTTGGCTGAATATTTGCAGGTGAGTTTAATATATGTTCCCTCTATATTAGGATAGAGTTTGCATTTGTCTGTGTATTAGGAAGGTGTGTGGGAATGATGTATATATGGATAGCAATTAGCAATTGGGTATGTTTTCCTCTGTATAAGAATAGGGTGAGAAACCTTATATCAGGTTATGTTTAATGTATATTTGTTGTGGTTCAGTGTGTATCCCTGTGAATTAGTATATAGTACATAATGTATAAGAATGAGGGGATTTGATTGCAGGGTATACAGCTGGTATGGAATATTAATGTGTGTGTTAAAGGGACGGTGTACTGTAATTTTTTTTATTCTCTTTTTATGTACATTCTTTACAAATATATATCCTTTAAATTTGTTTTGTCATTTGAAATAGTATGGTTTCAATGACCAAACACAGCTTTTTCATATGCAAAAATAAACATAAAGTAGCAAGTCATAAGGAGGTAGATGTTCCTGTATATTAGGATTAGGAGTTAGTTATTCAAAAATCTTCATCTTTGCAGGTTGAGGATATGGTAGTAAAATGGTCTCTAAAATATCCTGATATTAATAACCAGGTCATAATTAATAGCTTTAAGATTATTGACAAAACTTGGGTCCCAACAGCATGGAGAGAATCCCAAATTAAGGTTAGTCTTAGGTCATACCTTACCCCAGACACCCTATCTTGATGGTATAATACTGATGTTTCCTGCTCCAGATGTAGTAATCTGCATGCAGATATTTTTCACTGTTTTTGGGGATGTTGGGCATCCTCCAGTTTTATGTAACAAATCCTCCAGTTTTAGAGGAAAATCTCATTTTGGATGAATGCAGTACTACATCTCGATTTTCATATTAAACCAATTGAAGTATTTTTTCTTGTAAAATTTCAGGGTGTCGATAAAAACTTTAAGTTGATAAATACCATAATATTATTAGGCCGCAATCTTATTCTTAAAAACTGGAAAGTTCTTCAGCCCCGAAGTTTGCGCATTTTAAAAATGCAATGATTGGGCAATGTATATTAGAACAATACATTTCTCCATACCTGTTGGATGACCAAATAAACCTATATTTTAAGAAATGGGAAATATTTATACTATCATTACAAGAATCAAAACAAAAAGCGTTGATTAAGCCTTTACTTAAATCACCTTTTGTCCAATTGAATATATATGCAGGCCATTTCCCGAGACATTGGCTGGAGGGGTACATGGTCGACAACTGAGAGAATAGGATACTGGGGGGAGGGGAGCGGGGAGAGAGGAAGGGGAGTGAGGAGTCGGAATAAAATTATTATTTTTTTTTTTGTTATGTTTTGTTTTGGTATGTGTTGCATGATTGATATGTAATAAACATAAAAAGTCTAGCACTCTGTACAATACCTTTATGACAATGAAGATTGAATTGTTTATGAATAAATATGTTAATTGTTACGGTGCCCTGCGTGGCGCAGAAGGTAACTGGTTTCTATAAATGTATATCGTGCTGAAGATAAATAAAGATTTATAAAAGGATGCAACGCATATTTCCCTAAATACTAGAACCTGATGGACCATGTAGAGTACCAGGAAGTTGTATTTCCCTGTGTATTAGGACGAGAGTGCTTGTATTAGGGCTGACATGTTAATATACCTGTTTATTAGGATAGGCAATGTATATTTGTGTACATTTTAGGCTAAAGGGCAGCAACTATAAAGTAATCTTTTGGGCTTTGTTGATTAGTACTGCAGTGCCTGTGTATAATGATGAATTGGGATAGACAGTGGTGTGTGTGCATTATGATGAGGTGCGTACCCTTATAAATTGTGTGTTAGGAGGGGTGTGGTCTTTGTCTCTGTATTGGGGCTCAGAGATATGGGGATGTGAGTATGCTGTATATTTTCAGTGTGGCTATGTAGCCATTAGCCTTCATTTAGGACTCCCTGTGTATTAGAAGAGATTGGGTCATGTTAATAGTGGTTTGTTGGGTACTGTCCCATGGTGAGGGGATATCAGTATTATAGCTGAGCATTCCGCGGGATGAGTACATTTCTGTGTATTAGGCTAGAGAGTGCCTATCTCTGTATTAGGATGGGTAAATGTCCCTGTGTATTAGTAGAACATAGGCAGGCATCCTATGTATAAGATCATGTGTTCCTGTGTATTAACAGACGGTGGGCAGCCATCACAATCTGTGTATTGGCTCATGTCTGTGTCCCTGTGTATTAGCAGAGGGTGGGCAGGCATCCCTATCTATGTATTAGCTCCCTATGTATTAGGGCCAGTGCCGTTAGAGCACAATGAGGAGCTCACCCCCTGTATAACAGCAGCCTGTGTATTAGGATCAGGGCCATTAGAGCAGGATGAAGGGCTCACTCCCTGTATAACAGCAGCAGCAGCCTGTGTATTAGGACCAGGGCCGTTAGAGCAGGATGAAGGGCTCACTCCCTGTATAACAGCAGCAGCAGCCTGTGTATTAGGACCAGGGTCAGTGCCGTTAGAGCAGAATGAAGGGCTCACTCCCTGTATAACAGCAGCAGCAGCCTGTGTATTAGGACCAGTGCCGTTAGAGCAGAATGAAGGGCTCACTCCCTGTATAACAGCAGCAGTAGCCTGTGTATTAGGGTCAGTGCCGTTAGAGCAGGATGAAGGGCTCACCCCCTGTATAACAGCAGCAGCAGCCTGTGTATTAGGATCAGGGCCATTAGAGCAGGATGAAGGGCTCACTCCCTGTATAACCGCAGCAGCAGCCTGTGTATTAGGACCAGTGCTGTTAGAGCAGAATGAATGGCTCACTCCCTGTATAACAGCAGCAGCAGCCTGTGTATTAGGATCAGTGCCGTTAGAGCAGAATGAAGGGCTCACCCCCTGTATAACAGCAGCAGCAGCCTGTGTATTAGGGTCAGTGCCGTTAGAGCAGAATGAAGGGCTCACCCCCTGTATAACAGCAGCAGCAGCCTGTGTATTAGGATCAGGGCCGTTAGAGCAGAATGAAGGGCTCACTCCCTGTATAACAGCAGCAGCAGCCTGTGTATTAGGATCAGGGCCATTAGAGCAGAATGAAGGGCTCACTCCCTGTATAACAGCAGCAGCAGCCTGTGTATTAGGACCAGGGCCGTTAGAGCAGGATGAAGGGCTCACTCCCTGTATAACAGCAGCAGCAGCCTGTGTATTAGGACCAGGGTCAGTGCCGTTAGAGCAGAATGAAGGGCTCACTCCCTGTATAACAGCAGCAGCAGCCTGTGTATTAGGGTCAGTGCCGTTAGAGAAGGATGAAGGGCTCACTCCCTGTATAACAGCAGCAGCCTGTGTATTAGGACCAGTGCCGTTAGAGCAGGATGAAGGGCTCACTCCCTGTATAACAGCAGCAGCAGCCTGTGTATTAGGATCAGTGCCGTTAGAGCAGAATGAAGGGCTCACTCCCTGTATAACAGCAGCAGCAGCCTGTGTATTAGGATCAGAGCCGTTAGAGCAGGATGAAGGGCTCACTCCCTGTATAACAGCAGCAGCAGCCTGTGTATTAGGACCAGTGCCGTTAGAGCAGGATGAAGGGCTCACTCCCTGTATAACAGCAGCAGCAGCCTGTGTATAAGGATCAGGACCATTAGAGCAGAATGAAGGGCTCACTCCCTGTATAACAGCAGCCTGTGTATTAGGATCAGGGCCATTAGAGCAGAATGAAGGGCTCACTCCCTGTATAACAGCAGCAGCCTGTGTATTAGGACCAGTGCCGTTAGAGCAGGATGAAGGGCTCACTCCCTGTATAACAGCAGCAGCAGCCTGTGTATAAGGATCAGGACCATTAGAGCAGAATGAAGGGCTCACTCCCTGTATAACAGCAGCCTGTGTATTAGGATCAGGGCCATTAGAGCAGAATGAAGGGCTCACTCCCTGTATAACAGCAGCAGCAGCAGCCTGTGTATTAGGATCAGAGCCGTTAG
Organism: Bombina bombina; assembly: GCF_027579735.1. NCBI lineage: Eukaryota > Metazoa > Chordata > Amphibia > Anura > Bombinatoridae > Bombina > Bombina bombina. Next base: position 589,691,785 of record NC_069505.1, on the reverse strand, counting down.
AGCAGGATGAAGGGCTCACTCCCTGTATAACAGCAGCAGCAGCCTGTGTATTAGGACCAGTGCCGTTAGAGCAGGATGAAGGGCTCACTCCCTGTATAACAGCAGCAGCAGCCTGTGTATAAGGATCAGGACCATTAGAGCAGAATGAAGGGCTCACTCCCTGTATAACAGCAGCCTGTGTATTAGGATCAGGGCCATTAGAGCAGAATGAAGGGCTCACTCCCTGTATAACAGCAGCAGCAGCAGCAGCCTGTGTATTAGGACCAGGGCCGTTAGAGCAGAATGAAGGGCTCACTCCCTGTATAACAGCAGCCTGTGTATTGGGGTCAGTGCCATTAGAGCAGGATGAAGGGCTCACTCCCTGTATAACAGCAGCAGCAGCCTGTGTATTAGGATCAGGGTCAGTGCCGTTAGAGCAGAATGAAGGGCTCACAACCTGTATAACAGCAGCAGCCTGTGTATTAGGATCAGTGCCGTTAGAGCAGGATGAAGGGCTCGCTCCCTGTATAACAGCAGCAGCCTGTGTATTAGGATCAGTGCCATTAGAGCAGGATGAAGGGCTCACTCCCTGTATAACAGCAGCAGCAGCCTGTGTATTAGGATCAGGGTCAGTGCCATTAGAGCAGAATGAAGGGCTCACTCCCTGTATAACAGCAGCAGCAGCCTGTGTATTAGGATCAGGGCCATTAGAGCAGAATGAAGGGCTCACTCCCTGTATAACAGCAGCAGCAGCCTGTGTATTAGGATCAGTGCCGTTAGAGCAGGATGAAGGGCTCTCTCCCTGTATAACAGCAGCAGCAGCCTGTGTATTAGGGCCAGTGCCGTTAGAGCAGGATGAAGGGCTCACTCCCTGTATAACAGCAGCAGCAGCCTGTGTATTAGGATCAGTGCCGTTAGAGCAGGATGAAGGGCTCGCTCCCTGTATAACAGCAGCAGCCTGTGTATTAGGATCAGGGTCAGTGCCGTTAGAGCAGGATGAAGGGCTCACTCCCTGTATAACAGCAGCAGCAGCCTGTGTATTAGGATCAGTGCCGTTAGAGCAGGATGAAGGGCTCGCTCCCTGTATAACAGCAGCAGCCTGTGTATTAGGATCAGGGTCAGTGCCGTTAGAGCAGGATGAAGGGCTCACTCCCTGTATAACAGCAGCAGCAGCCTGTGTATTAGGGTCAGTGCCGTTAGAGCAGAATGAAGGGCTCACCCCCTGTATAACAGCAGCAGCAGCCTGTGTATTAGGGTCAGTGCCGTTAGAGCAGGATGAAGGGCTCACTCCCTGTATAACAGCAGCAGCAGCCTGTGTATTAGGGTCAGTGCCGTTAGAGCAGGATGAAGGGCTCACTCCCTGTATAACAGCAGCAGCAGCAGCCTGTGTATTAGGGTCAGTGCCGTTAGAGCAGGATGAAGGGCTCACCCCCTGTATAACAGCAGCAGCAGCCTGTGTATTAGGATCAGGGTCAGTGCCGTTAGAGCAGGATGAAGGGCTCACTCCCTGTATAACAGCAGCAGCAGCCTGTGTATTAGGGTCAGTGCCGTTAGAGCAGGATGAAGGGCTCGCTCCCTGTATAACAGCAGCAGCAGCCTGTGTATTAGGACCAGGGACATTAGAGCAGGATGAAGGGCTCACCCCCTGTATAACAGCAGCAGCAGCCTGTGTATTAGGATCAGGGCCATTAGAGCAGAATGAGGGGTTCACTCCCTGTATAACAGCAGCAGCAGCCTGTGTATTAGGATCAGTGCCGTTAGAGCAGGATGAAGGGCTCACTCCCTGTATAACAGCAGCAGCAGCCTGTGTATTAGGATCAGGGTCAGTGCCGTTAGAGCAGGATGAAGGGCTCACTCCCTGTATAACAGCAGCAGCCTGTGTATTAGTATCAGGGTCAGTGCCGTTAGAGCAGGATGAAGGGCTCACTCCCTGTATAACAGCAGCCTGTGTATTAGGATCAGTGCCGTTAGAGCAGAATGAAGGGCTCACTCCCTGTATAACAGCAGCAGCAGCCTGTGTATTAGGATCAGTGCCGTTAGAGCAGAATGAAGGGCTCACTCCCTGTATAACAGCAGCAGCAGCCTGTGTATTAGGGTCAGTGCCGTTAGAGCAGAATGAAGGGCTCACTCCCTGTATAACAGCAGCAGCAGCCTGTGTATTAGGATCAGTGCCGTTAGAGTAGAATGAAGGGCTCACCCCCTGTATAACAGCAGCAGCAGCCTGTGTATTAGGGTCAGTGCCGTTAGAGCAGAATGAAGGGCTCACTCCCCGTATAACAGCAGCAGCAGCCTGTGTATTAGGGCCAGTGACATTAGAGCAGGATGAAGGGCTCACTCCCTGTATAACAGCAGCCTGTGTATTAGGATCAGGGCCATTAGAGCAGAATGAAGGGCTCACCCCCTGTATAACAGCAGCAGCAGCCTGTGTATTAGGACCAGTGCCGTTAGAGCAGGAGGAAGGGCTCACTCCCTGTATAACAGCAGCAGCCTGTGTATTAGGGTCAGTGCCGTTAGAGCAGAATGAAGGGCTCACTCCCTGTATAACAGCAGCAGCAGCCTGTGTATTAAGGTCAGTGCCGTTAGAGCAGAATGAAGGGCTCACTCCCTGTATAACAGCAGCAGCAGCCTGTGTATTAGGATCAGGGTCAGTGCCGTTAGAGCAGGATGAAGGGCTCACTCCCTGTATAACAGCAGCAGCAGCAGCCTGTGTATTAGTATCAGGGTCAGTGCCGTTAGAGCAGGATGAAGGGCTCACTCCCTGTATAACAGCAGCCTGTGTATTAGGACCAGTGACATTAGAGCAGGATGAAGGGCTCACTCCCTGTATAACAGCAGCAGCAGCCTGTGTATTAGGGTCAGTGCCGTTAGAGCAGAATGAAGGGCTCACTCCCTGTATAACAGCAGCAGCCTGTGTATTAGGATCAGTGCCGTTAGAGCAGAATGAAGGGCTCACTCCCTGTATAACAGCAGCAGCAGCCTGTGTATTAGGGTCAGTGCCGTTAGAGCAGAATGAAGGGCTCACTCCCTGTATAACAGCAGCAGCAGCCTGTGTATTAGGATCAGTGCCGTTAGAGCAGAATGAAGGGCTCACTCCCTGTATAACAGCAGCAGCAGCCTGTGTATTAAGGTCAGTGCCGTTAGAGCAGAATAAAGGGCTCACTCCCTGTATAACAGCAGCAGCAGCAGCCTGTGTATTAGGGTTAGAGCAGAATGAAGGGCTCACTCCCCGTATAACAGCAGCAGCCTGTGTATTAGGGCCAGTGACATTAGAGCAGGATGAAGGGCTCACTCCCTGTATAACAGCAGCCTGTGTATTAGGATCAGGGCCATTAGAGCAGAATGAAGGGCTCACCCCCTGTATAACAGCAGCAGCAGCCTGTGTATTAGGACCAGTGCCGTTAGAGCAGGAGGAAGGGCTCACTCCCTGTATAACAGCAGCAGCCTGTGTATTAGGGTCAGTGCCGTTAGAGCAGAATGAAGGGCTCACTCCCTGTATAACAGCAGCAGCAGCCTGTGTATTAGGGTCAGTGCCGTTAGAGCAGAATGAAGGGCTCACTCCCTGTATAACAGCAGCAGCAGCCTGTGTATTAGGGTCAGTGCCGTTAGAGCAGAATGAAGGGCTCACTCCCTGTATAACAGCAGCAGCAGCAGCCTGTGTATTAGGGTCAGTGCCGTTAGAGCAGAATGAAGGGCTCACTCCCTGTATAACAGCAGCAGCAGCCTGTGTATTAGGACCAGTGCCGTTAGAGCAGGATGAAGGGCTCACTCCCTGTATAACAGCAGCAGCAGCCTGTGTATTAGGATCAGTGCCGTTAGAGCAGGATGAAGGGCTCACTCCCTGTATAACAGCAGCAGCAGCCTGTGTATTAGGATCAGTGCCGTTAGAGCAGGATGAAGGGCTCACTCCCTGTATAACAGCAGCAGCAGCCTGTGTATTAGGATCAGTGCCGTTAGAGCAGGATGAAGGGCTCACTCCCTGTATAACAGCAGCAGCAGCCTGTGTATTAGGATCAGAGCCAGTGCAGTTAGAGCAGAATGAAGGGCTCACTCCCTGTATAACAGCAGCAGCAGCCTGTGTATTAGGACCAGTGCCGTTAGAGCAGGATAAGGGCTCACTCCCTGTATAACAGCAGCAGCCTGTGTATTAGGACAAGGGACATTGGAGCAGGATGAGGAGCTCACTCCCTGTATAACAGCAGCAGCAGCCTGTGTATTAGGATCAGTGCCGTTAGAGCAGAATGAAGGGCTCACCCCCTGTATAACAGCAGCAGCAGCCTGTGTATTAGGATCAGTGCCGTTAGAGCAGAATGAAAGGCTCACTCCCTGTATAACAGCAGCAGCAGCCTGTGTATTAGGATCAGTGCCGTTAGAGCAGGATGAAGGGCTCACTCCCTGTATAACAGCAGCAGCAGCCTGTGTATTAGGATCAGTGCCGTTAGAGCAGAATGAAGGGCTCACTCCCTGTATAACAGCAGCAGCAGCAGCCTGTGTATTAGGATCAGGGCCATTAGAGCAGGATGAAGGGCTCACTCCCTGTATAACAGCAGCAGCAGCCTGTGTATTAGGATCAGTGCCGTTACAGCAGGATGAAGGGCTCACTCCCTGTATAACAGCAGCAGCAGCCTGTGTATTAGGATCAGTGCCGTTAGAGCAGGATGAAGGGCTCACTCCCTGTATAACAGCAGCAGCAGCCTGTGTATTAGGGTCAGTGCCGTTAGAGCAGAATGAAGGGCTCACTCCCTGTATAACAGCAGCAGCAGCCTGTGTATTAGGATCAGGGCCATTAGAGCAGGATGAAGGGCTCACTCCCTGTATAACAGCAGCAGCCTGTGTATTAGGGTCAGTGCCGTTAGAGCAGAATGAAGGGCTCACTCCCTGTATCGCAGCAGCAGCCTGTGTATTAGGATCAGAGCCAGTGCAGTTAGAGCAGAATGAAGGGCTCACCCCCTGTATAACAGCAGCAGCAGCCTGTGTATTAGGACCAGGGACATTAGAGCAGGATGAGGAGCTCACTCCCTGTATAACAGCAGCAGCAGCCTGTGTATTAGGGTCAGTGCCGTTAGAGCAGAATGAAGGGCTCACTCCCTGTATAACAGCAGCAGCAGCAGCCTGTGTATTAGGATCAGGGCCATTAGAGCAGGATGAAGGGCTCACTCCCTGTATAACAGCAGCAGCAGCCTGTGTATTAGGATCAGGGTCAGTGCCGTTAGAGCAGAATGAAGGGCTCACTCCCTGTATAACAGCAGCAGCAGCCTGTGTATTAGGATCAGTGCCGTTAGAGCAGAATGAAGGGCTCACCCCCTGTATAACAGCAGCAGCAGCCTGTGTATTAGGATCAGTGCCGTTAGAGCAGGATGAAGGGCTCACTCCCTGTATAACAGCAGCAGCAGCCTGTGTATTAGGATCAGTGCCGTTAGAGCAGGATGAAGGGCTCACTCCCTGTATAACAGCAGCAGCCTGTGTATTAGGACCAGTGCCGTTAGAGCAGAATGAAGGGCTCACTCCCTGTATAACAGCAGCCTGTGTATTAGGACCAGTGACATTAGAGCAGGATGAAGGGCTCACTCCCTGTATAACAGCAGCAGCAGCCTGTGTATTAGGGTCAGTGCCGTTAGAGCAGAATGAAGGGCTCACTCCCTGTATAACAGCAGCAGCAGCCTGTGTATTAGGGTCAGTGCCGTTAGAGCAGAATGAAGGGCTCACTCCCTGTATAACAGCAGCAGCAGCCTGTGTATTAGGGTCAGTGCCGTTAGAGCAGAATGAAGGGCTCACTCCCTGTATAACAGCAGCAGCAGCAGCCTGTGTATTAGGGTCAGTGCCGTTAGAGCAGAATGAAGGGCTCACTCCCTGTATAACAGCAGCAGCAGCCTGTGTATTAGGGCCAGTGACATTAGAGCAGGATGAAGGGCTCACTCCCTGTATAACAGCAGCCTGTGTATTAGGATCAGGGCCATTAGAGCAGAATGAAGGGCTCACCCCCTGTATAACAGCAGCAGCAGCCTGTGTATTAGGACCAGTGCCGTTAGAGCAGGAGGAAGGGCTCACTCCCTGTATAACGGCAGCAGCCTGTGTATTAGGGTCAGTGCCGTTAGAGCAGAATGAAGGGCTCACTCCCTGTATAACAGCAGCAGCAGCCTGTGTATTAGGGCCAGTGACATTAGAGCAGGATGAAGGGCTCACTCCCTGTATAACAACAGCAGCAGCCTGTGTATTAGGACCAGTGCCGTTAGAGCAGAATGAAGGGCTCACTCCCTGTATAACAGCAGCAGCAGCCTGTGTATTAGGACCAGTGCCGTTAGAGCAGGATGAAGGGCTCACTCCCTGTATAACAGCAGCAGCAGCCTGTGTATTAGGATCAGTGCCGTTAGAGCAGGATGAAGGGCTCACTCCCTGTATAACAGCAGCAGCAGCCTGTGTATTAGGATCAGTGCCGTTAGAGCAGGATGAAGGGCTCACCCCCTGTATAACAGCAGCAGCAGCCTGTGTATTAGGATCAGAGCCAGTGCAGTTAGAGCAGAATGAAGGGCTCACCCCCTGTATAACAGCAGCAGCAGCATGTGTATTAGGACCAGTGCCGTTAGAGCAGGATAAGGGCTCACTCCCTGTATAACAGCAGCAGCAGCCTGTGTATTAGGATCAGAGCCAGTGCAGTTAGAGCAGAATGAAGGGCTCACCCCCTGTATAACAGCAGCAGCAGCCTGTGTATTAGGACCAGTGCCGTTAGAGGAGGATAAGGGCTCACTCCCTGTATAACAGCAGCAGCAGCCTGTGTATTAGGACCAGGGACATTAGAGCAGGATGAGGATCTCACTCCCTGTATAACAGCAGCAGCAGCCTGTGTATTAGGATCAGTGCCGTTAGAGCAGAATGAAGGGCTCACCCCCTGTATAACAGCAGCAGCAGCCTGTGTATTAGGATCAGTGCCGTTAGAGCAGAATGAAGGGCTCACTCCCTGTATAACAGCAGCAGCAGCCTGTGTATTAGGACCAATGCCGTTAGAGCAGGATGAAGGGTTCACCCCCTGTATAACAGCAGCAGCAGCCTGTGTATTAGGGTCAGTGCCGTTAGAGCAGGATGAAGGGCTCACTCCCTGTATAACAGCAGCAGCAGCCTGTGTATTAGGGTCAGTGCCGTTAGAGCAGAATGAAGGGCTCACTCCCTGTATAAGCAGCAGCAGCCTGTGTATTAGGATCAGAGCCAGTGCAGTTAGAGCAGAATGAAGGGCTCACCCCTGTATAACAGCAGCAGCAGCCTGTGTATTAGGACCAGGGACATTAGAGCAGGATGAAGGGCTCACTCCCTGTATAACAGCAGCAGCAGCCTGTGTATTACGATCAGTGCCGTTAGAGCAGAATGAAGGGCTCACTCCCTGTATACAGCAGCAGCAGCCTGTGTATTAGGATCAGAGCCAGTGCAGTTAGAGCAGAATGAAGGGCTCACCCCCTGTATAACAGCAGCAGCAGCCTGTGTATTAGGACCAGGGACATTAGAGCAGGATGAGGGCTCACTCCCTGTATAACAGCAGCAGCAGCCTGTGTATTACGATCAGTGCCGTTAGAGCAGAATGAAGGGCTCACTCCCTGTATAACAGCAGCAGCAGCCTGTGTATTAGGGCCAGTGACAGTTAGAGCAGGATGAAGGGCTCACTACCTGTTTAACAGCAGCCTGTGTATTAGGATCAGGGCCATTAGAGCAGAATGAAGGGCTCACCCCCTGTATAACAGCAGCAGCCTGTGTATTAGGACCAGTGCCGTTAGAGCAGGAGGAAGGGCTCACTCCTGTATAACAGCAGCAGCAGCCTGTGTATTAGGGTCAGTGCCGTTAGAGCAGAATGAAGGGCTCACTCCCTGTATAACAGCAGCAGCAGCCTGTGTATTAGGGCAGTGACATTAGAGCAGAATGAAGGGCTCACACCCTGTATAACAGCAGCAGCAGCCTGTGTATTAGGAACAGTGCCGTTAGAGCAGAATGAAGGGCTCACTCCCTGTATAACAGCAGCAGCAGCCTGTGTATTAGGATCAGTGCCGTTAGAGCAGGATGAAGGGCTCACTCCCTGTATAACAGCAGCAGCAACCTGTGTATTAGGATCAGAGCCGTTAGAGCAGAGGAAGGGCTCACTCCCTGTATAACAGCAGCAGCAGCCTGTGTATTAGGATCAGTGCCGTTAGAGCAGGAGGAAGGGCTCACTCCCTGTATAACAGCAGCAGCAGCCTGTGTATTAGGATCAGTGCCCGATTAGAGCAGATGAAGGGCTCACTCCCTGTATAAAGCAGCAGCAGCCTGTGTATTAGGATCAGAGCCAGTGCAGTTAGAGCAGAATGAAGGGCTCACCCCTGTATAACAGCAGCAGCAGCAGCCTGTGTATTAGGATCAGAGCAGTGCAGTTAGAGCAGGAATGAAGGGCTCACTCCCTGTATAACAGCAGCAGCAGCCTGTGTATTAGGACCAGTGCCGTTAGAGCAGGATGAAGGGCTCACTCCCTGTATAAACAGCAGCAGCAGCCTGTGTATAAGGATTCAGACCATTAGAGCAGAATGAAGGGCTCACTCCCTGTATAACAGCAGCCTGTGTATTAGGATCAGTGCCATTAGAGCAGAATGAAGGGGCTCACTCCCTGTATAACAGCAGCACAGCAGCCTGTGTATTAGGGACCAGTGCCGTTAGAGCAGAATGAAGGGCTTCACTCCCTGTATAACAGCACAGCAGCCTGTGTATTGGGGTCAGTGCCATTAGAGCAGGGATGAAGGGCTCACGTCCCTGTATAACAGCAGCAGCAGCCTGTGTATTAGGATCAGGTCAGTGCCGTTAGAGCAGAATGAAGGGCTTCACATCCTGTATAACAGCAGCAGCCTGTGTATTAGGATCAGTGCCGTTAAGCAGGATGAAGGGCTCACGCTCCCTGTATAACAGCACAGCAGCCTGTGTATTTAGGATCAGTTGCCATTAGAGCAGGATGAAGGGCTCACTCCCTGTATAACAGCAGCAGCAGCCTGTGTATTAGGATCAGGGCAGTGCATTAGAGCAGAATGAAGGGCTCACTCCCCTGTATAACAGCAGCAGCAGCCTGTGTATTAGGATCAGTGCCGTTAGAGCAGAATGAAGGGCTCACTCCCTGTATACAGCAGCAGCAGCCTGTGTATTAGGATCAGTGCCGTTAGAGCAGAATGAAGGGCTCACTCCCTGTATAACAGCAGCAGCAGCCTGTGTATTAGGGACAGTGCCGTTTAGAGCAGATGAAGGGCTCACTCCCTGTAAAACAGCAGGCAGCAGCCTGTGTATTAGGATCAGTGCCGTGGGTTAGAGCAGGATGAAGGCTCACTCCCTGTATAACAGCAGCAGCAGCCTGTGTATTAGGTCAGTGCCGTTAGAGGCAGGATGAAGGGCTCACTCCCTGTATAAACAGCAGCAGCAGCCTGTGTATTAGGGATCCAGTGCAGTTAGAGCAGGATGAAGGGCTCACTCCCTGTATAACAGCAGCAGCAGCCTGTGTATTAGGATCAGGCAGTGCCGTTAGAGCAGGAATGAAGGGCTCACTCCCTGTATAACAGCAGCAGCAGCCTGTGTATTAGGGTCAGTGCCGTTAGAGCAGAATGAAGGGCTCACCCCCTGTATAACAGCAGCAGCAGCCTGTGTATTAGGGTCAGTGCCGTTAGAGCAGGATGAAGGGCTCACTCCCTGTATAACAGCAGCAGCAGCAGCCTGTGTATTAGGGTCAGTGCCATTAGAGCAGGATGAAGGGCTCACTCCCTGTATAACAGCAGCAGCAGCAGCCTGTGTATTAGGGTCAGTGCCGTTAGAGCAGGATGAAGGGCTCACTCCCCTGTATAACAGCAGCAGCAGCCTGTGTATTAGGATCAGGGTCAGTGCCGTTAGAGCAGGATGAAGGGCTCACTCCCTGTATAACAGCAGCAGCAGCCTGTGTATTAGGGTCAGTGCCGTTAGAGCAGATGAAGGGCTCGCTCCCTGTATAACAGCAGCAGCAGCCTGTGTATTAGGACCAGGGACATTAGAGCAGGATGAAGGGCTCACCCCCTGTATAACAGCAGCAGCAGCCTGTGTATTAGGATCAGGGCCATTAGAGCAGAATGAGGGGTTCACTCCCTGTATAACAGCAGCAGCAGCCTGTGTATTAGGATCAGTGCCGTTAGAGCAGGATGAAGGGCTCACTCCCTGTATAACAGCAGCAGCAGCCTGTGTATTAGGATCAGGGTCAGTGCCGTTAGAGCAGGATGAAGGGCTCACTCCCTGTATAACAGCAGCAGCCTGTGTATTAGTATCAGGGTCAGTGCCGTTAGAGCAGGATGAAGGGCTCACTCCCTGTATAACAGCAGCCTGTGTATTAGGATCAGTGCCGTTAGAGCAGAATGAAGGGCTCACTCCCTGTATAACAGCAGCAGCAGCCTGTGTATTAGGATCAGTGCCGTTAGAGCAGAATGAAGGGCTCACTCCCTGTATAACAGCAGCAGCAGCCTGTGTATTAGGGTCAGTGCCGTTAGAGCAGAATGAAGGGCTCACTCCCTGTATAACAGCAGCAGCAGCCTGTGTATTAGGATCAGTGCCGTTAGAGTAGAATGAAGGGCTCACCCCCCTGTATAACAGCAGCAGCAGCCTGTGTATTAGGGTCAGTGCCGTTAGAGCAGAATGAAGGGCTCACTCCCCGTATAACAGCAGCAGCAGCCTGTGTATTAGGGCCAGTGACATTAGAGCAGGATGAAGGGCTCACTCCCTGTATAACAGCAGCCTGTGTATTAGGATCAGGGCCATTAGAGCAGAATGAAGGGCTCACCCCCTGTATAACAGCAGCAGCAGCCTGTGTATTAGGACCAGTGCCGTTAGAGCAGGAGGAAGGGCTCACTCCCTGTATAACAGCAGCAGCCTGTGTATTAGGGTCAGTGCCGTTAGAGCAGAATGAAGGGCTCACTCCCTGTATAACAGCAGCAGCAGCCTGTGTATTAAGGGTCAGTGCCGTTAGAGCAGAATGAAGGGCTCACTCCCTGTATAACAGCAGCAGCAGCCTGTGTATTAGGATCAGGGTCAGTGCCGTTAGAGCAGGATGAAGGGCTCACTCCCTGTATAACAGCAGCAGCAGCAGCCTGTGTATTAGTATCAGGGTCAGTGCCGTTAGAGCAGGATGAAGGGCTCACTCCCTGTATAACAGCAGCCTGTGTATTAGGACCAGTGACATTAGAGCAGGATGAAGGGCTCACTCCCTGTATAACAGCAGCAGCAGCCTGTGTATTAGGGTCAGTGCCGTTAGAGCAGAATGAAGGGCCTCACTCCCTGTATAACAGCAGCAGCCTGTGTATTAGGATCAGTGCCGTTAGAGCAGAATGAAGGGCTCACTCCCTGTATAACAGCAGCAGCAGCCTGTGTATTAGGGTCAGTGCCGTTAGAGCAGAATGAAGGGCTCACTCCCTGTATAACAGCAGCAGCAGCCTGTGTATTAGGATCAGTGCCGTTAGAGCAGAATGAAGGGCTCACTCCCTGTATAACAGCAGCAGCAGCCTGTGTATTAAGGTCAGTGCCGTTAGAGCAGAATAAAGGGCTCACTCCCTGTATAACAGCAGCAGCAGCAGCCTGTGTATTAGGGTTAGAGCAGAATGAAGGGCTCACTCCCCGTATAACAGCAGCAGCCTGTGTATTAGGGCCAGTGACATTAGAGCAGGATGAAGGGGCTCACTCCCTGTATATCAGCAGCCTGTGTATTAGGATCAGGGCCTTTAGAGCAGAATGAAGGGCTCACCCCCTGTATAACAGCAGCAGCAGCCTGTGTATTAGGACCAGTGCCGTTAGAGCAGGAGGAAGGGCTCACTCCCTGTATAACAGCAGCAGCCTGTGTATTAGGGTCAGTGCCGTTAGAGCAGAATGAAGGGCTCACTCCCTGTATAACAGCAGCAGCAGCCTGTGTATTAGGGTCAGTGCCGTTAGAGCAGAATGAAGGGCTCACTCCCTGTATAACAGCAGCAGCAGCCTGTGTATTAGGGTCAGTGCCGTTAGAGCAGAATGAAGGGCTCACTCCCTGTATAACAGCAGCAGCAGCAGCCTGTGTATTAGGGTCAGTGCCGTTAGAGCAGAATGAAGGGCTCACTCCCTGTATAACAGCAGCAGCAGCCTGTGTATTAGGACCAGTGCCGTTAGAGCAGGATGAAGGGCTCACTCCCTGTATAACAGCAGCAGCAGCCTGTGTATTAGGATCAGTGCCGTTAGAGCAGGATGAAGGGCTCACTCCCTGTATAACAGCAGCAGCAGCCTGTGTATTAGGATCAGTGCCGTTAGAGCAGGATGAAGGGCTCACTCCCTGTATAACAGCAGCAGCAGCCTGTGTATTAGGATCAGTGCCGTTAGAGCAGGATGAAGGGCTCACTCCCTGTATAACAGCAGCAGCAGCCTGTGTATTAGGATCAGAGCCAGTGCAGTTAGAGCAGAATGAAGGGCTCACTCACTGTATAACAGCAGCAGCAGCCTGTGGTATTAGGACCAGTGCCGTTAGAGCAGGATAAGGGCTCACTCCCTGTATAACAGCAGCAGCCTGTGTATTAGGACAAGGGACATTGGAGCAGGATGAGGAGCTCACTCCCTGTATAACAGCAGCAGCAGCCTGTGTATTAGGATCAGTGCCGTTAGAGCAGAATGAAGGGCTCACCCCCTGTATAACAGCAGCAGCAGCCTGTGTATTAGGATCAGTGCCGTTAGAGCAGAATGAAAGGCTCACTCCCTGTATAACAGCAGCAGCAGCCTGTGTATTAGGATCAGTGCCGTTAGAGCAGGATGAAGGGCTCACTCCCTGTATAACAGCAGCAGCAGCCTGTGTATTAGGATCAGTGCCGTTAGAGCAGAATGAAGGGCTCACTCCCTGTATAACAGCAGCAGCAGCAGCCTGTGTATTAGGATCAGGGCCATTAGAGCAGGATGAAGGGCTCACTCCCTGTATAACAGCAGCAGCAGCCTGTGTATTAGGATCAGTGCCGTTACAGCAGGATGAAGGGCTCACTCCCTGTATAACAGCAGCAGCAGCCTGTGTATTAGGATCAGTGCCGTTAGAGCAGGATGAAGGGCTCACTCCCTGTATAACAGCAGCAGCAGCCTGTGTATTAGGGTCAGTGCCGTTAGAGCAGAATGAAGGGCTCACTCCCTGTATAACAGCAGCAGCAGCCTGTGTATTAGGATCAGGGCCATTAGAGCAGGATGAAGGGCTCACTCCCTGTATAACAGCAGCAGCCTGTGTATTAGGGTCAGTGCCGTTAGAGCAGAATGAAGGGCTCACTCCCTGTATCGCAGCAGCAGCCTGTGTATTAGGATCAGAGCCAGTGCAGTTAGAGCAGAATGAAGGGCTCACCCCCTGTATAACAGCAGCAGCAGCCTGTGTATTAGGACCAGGGACATTAGAGCAGGATGAGGAGCTCACTCCCTGTATAACAGCAGCAGCAGCCTGTGTATTAGGGTCAGTGCCGTTAGAGCAGAATGAAGGGCTCACTCCCTGTATAACAGCAGCAGCAGCAGCCTGTGTATTAGGATCAGGGCCATTAGAGCAGGATGAAGGGCTCACTCCCTGTATAACAGCAGCAGCAGCCTGTGTATTAGGATCAGGGTCAGTGCCGTTAGAGCAGAATGAAGGGCTCACTCCCTGTATAACAGCAGCAGCAGCCTGTGTATTAGGATCAGTGCCGTTAGAGCAGAATGAAGGGCTCACCCCCTGTATAACAGCAGCAGCAGCCTGTGTATTAGGATCAGTGCCGTTAGAGCAGGATGAAGGGCTCACTCCCTGTATAACAGCAGCAGCAGCCTGTGTATTAGGATCAGTGCCGTTAGAGCAGGATGAAGGGCTCACTCCCTGTATAACAGCAGCAGCCTGTGTATTAGGACCAGTGCCGTTAGAGCAGAATGAAGGGCTCACTCCCTGTATAACAGCAGCCTGTGTATTAGGACCAGTGACATTAGAGCAGGATGAAGGGCTCACTCCCTGTATAACAGCAGCAGCAGCCTGTGTATTAGGGTCAGTGCCGTTAGAGCAGAATGAAGGGCTCACTCCCTGTATAACAGCAGCAGCAGCCTGTGTATTAGGGTCAGTGCCGTTAGAGCAGAATGAAGGGCTCACTCCCTGTATAACAGCAGCAGCAGCCTGTGTATTAGGGTCAGTGCCGTTAGAGCAGAATGAAGGGCTCACTCCCTGTATAACAGCAGCAGCAGCAGCCTGTGTATTAGGGTCAGTGCCGTTAGAGCAGAATGAAGGGCTCACTCCCTGTATAACAGCAGCAGCAGCCTGTGTATTAGGGCCAGTGACATTAGAGCAGGATGAAGGGCTCACTCCCTGTATAACAGCAGCCTGTGTATTAGGATCAGGGCCATTAGAGCAGAATGAAGGGCTCACCCCCTGTATAACAGCAGCAGCAGCCTGTGTATTAGGACCAGTGCCGTTAGAGCAGGAGGAAGGGCTCACTCCCTGTATAACGGCAGCAGCCTGTGTATTAGGGTCAGTGCCGTTAGAGCAGAATGAAGGGCTCACTCCCTGTATAACAGCAGCAGCAGCCTGTGTATTAGGGCCAGTGACATTAGAGCAGGATGAAGGGCTCACTCCCTGTATAACAACAGCAGCAGCCTGTGTATTAGGACCAGTGCCGTTAGAGCAGAATGAAGGGCTCACTCCCTGTATAACAGCAGCAGCAGCCTGTGTATTAGGACCAGTGCCGTTAGAGCAGGATGAAGGGCTCACTCCCTGTATAACAGCAGCAGCAGCCTGTGTATTAGGATCAGTGCCGTTAGAGCAGGATGAAGGGCTCACTCCCTGTATAACAGCAGCAGCAGCCTGTGTATTAGGATCAGTGCCGTTAGAGCAGGATGAAGGGCTCACCCCCTGTATAACAGCAGCAGCAGCCTGTGTATTAGGATCAGAGCCAGTGCAGTTAGAGCAGAATGAAGGGCTCACCCCCTGTATAACAGCAGCAGCAGCATGTGTATTAGGACCAGTGCCGTTAGAGCAGGATAAGGGCTCACTCCCTGTATAACAGCAGCAGCAGCCTGTGTATTAGGATCAGAGCCAGTGCAGTTAGAGCAGAATGAAGGGCTCACCCCCTGTATAACAGCAGCAGCAGCCTGTGTATTAGGACCAGTGCCGTTAGAGGAGGATAAGGGCTCACTCCCTGTATAACAGCAGCAGCAGCCTGTGTATTAGGACCAGGGACATTAGAGCAGGATGAGGATCTCACTCCCTGTATAACAGCAGCAGCAGCCTGTGTATTAGGATCAGTGCCGTTAGAGCAGAATGAAGGGCTCACCCCCTGTATAACAGCAGCAGCAGCCTGTGTATTAGGATCAGTGCCGTTAGAGCAGAATGAAGGGCTCACTCCCTGTATAACAGCAGCAGCAGCCTGTGTATTAGGACCAATGCCGTTAGAGCAGGATGAAGGGTTCACCCCCTGTATAACAGCAGCAGCAGCCTGTGTATTAGGGTCAGTGCCGTTAGAGCAGGATGAAGGGCTCACTCCCTGTATAACAGCAGCAGCAGCCTGTGTATTAGGGTCAGTGCCGTTAGAGCAGAATGAAGGGCTCACTCCCTGTATAGCAGCAGCAGCCTGTGTATTAGGATCAGAGCCAGTGCAGTTAGAGCAGAATGAAGGGCTCACCCCCTGTATAACAGCAGCAGCAGCCTGTGTATTAGGACCAGGGACATTAGAGCAGGATGAGGAGCTCACTCCCTGTATAACAGCAGCAGCAGCCTGTGTATTACGATCAGTGCCGTTAGAGCAGAATGAAGGGCTCACTCCCTGTATAGCAGCAGCAGCCTGTGTATTAGGATCAGAGCCAGTGCAGTTAGAGCAGAATGAAGGGCTCACCCCCTGTATAACAGCAGCAGCAGCCTGTGTATTAGGACCAGGGACATTAGAGCAGGATGAGGAGCTCACTCCCTGTATAACAGCAGCAGCAGCCTGTGTATTACGATCAGTGCCGTTAGAGCAGAATGAAGGGCTCACTCCCTGTATAACAGCAGCAGCAGCCTGTGTATTAGGGCCAGTGACATTAGAGCAGGATGAAGGGCTCACTCCCTGTATAACAGCAGCCTGTGTATTAGGATCAGGGCCATTAGAGCAGAATGAAGGGCTCACCCCCTGTATAACAGCAGCAGCCTGTGTATTAGGACCAGTGCCGTTAGAGCAGGAGGAAGGGCTCACTCCCTGTATAACAGCAGCAGCCTGTGTATTAGGGTCAGTGCCGTTAGAGCAGAATGAAGGGCTCACTCCCTGTATAACAGCAGCAGCAGCCTGTGTATTAGGGCCAGTGACATTAGAGCAGAATGAAGGGCTCACTCCCTGTATAACAGCAGCAGCAGCCTGTGTATTAGGACCAGTGCCGTTAGAGCAGAATGAAGGGCTCACTCCCTGTATAACAGCAGCAGCAGCCTGTGTATTAGGACCAGTGCCGTTAGAGCAGGATGAAGGGCTCACTCCCTGTATAACAGCAGCAGCAACCTGTGTATTAGGATCAGTGCCGTTAGAGCAGGAGGAAGGGCTCACTCCCTGTATAACAGCAGCAGCAGCCTGTGTATTAGGATCAGTGCCGTTAGAGCAGGAGGAAGGGCTCACTCCCTGTATAACAGCAGCAGCAGCCTGTGTATTAGGATCAGTGCCGTTAGAGCAGGATGAAGGGCTCACCCCCTGTATAACAGCAGCAGCAGCCTGTGTATTAGGATCAGAGCCAGTGCAGTTAGAGCAGAATGAAGGGCTCACCCCCTGTATAACAGCAGCAGCAGCCTGTGTATTAGGATCAGAGCCAGTGCAGTTAGAGCAGAATGAAGGGCTCACCCCCTGTATAACAGCAGCAGCAGCCTGTGTATTAGGACCAGTGCCGTTAGAGCAGGATAAGGGCTCACTCCCTGTAAAACAGCAGCAGCAGCCTGTGTATTAGGATCAGAGCCAGTGCAGTTAGAGCAGAATGAAGGGCTCACCCCCTGTATAACAGCAGCAGCAGCCTGTGTATTAGGACCAGTGCCGTTAGAGCAGGATAAGGGCTCACTCCCTGTATAACAGCAGCAGCAGCCTGTGTATTAGGACCAGGGACATTAGAGCAGGATGAGGAGCTCACTCCCTGTATAACAGCAGCAGCAGCAGCCTGTGTATTAGGATCAGTGCCGTTAGAGCAGAATGAAGGGCTCACCCCCTGTATAACAGCAACAGCAGCCTGTGTATTAGGATCAGTGCCGTTAGAGCAGAATGAAGGGCTCACCCCCTGTATAACAGCAGCAGCAGCCTGTGTATTAGGATCAGTGCCATTAGAGCAGAATGAAGGGCTCACTCCCTGTATAACAGCAGCAGCAGCCTGTGTATTAGGATCAGTGCCGTTAGAGCAGGATGAAGGGCTCACGCCCTGTATAACAGCAGCAGCAGCTTGTGTATTAGGATCAGAGCCAGTGCAGTTAGAGCAGAATGAAGGGCTCACTCCCTGTATAACAGCAGCAGCAGCCTGTGTATTAGGACCAGTGCCGTTAGAGCAGGATAAGGGCTCACTCCCTGTATAACAGCAGCAGCAGCCTGTGTATTAGGACCAGGGACATTAGAGCAGGATGAAGGGCTCACTCCCTGTATAACAGCAGCAGCAGCCTGTGTATTAGGATCAGTGCCGTTAGAGCAGGATGAAGGGCTCACTCCCTGTATAACAGCAGCAGCAGCCTGTGTATTAGGGTCAGTGCCGTTAGAGCAGAATGAAGGGCTCACTCCCTGTATAACAGCAGCAGCAGCAGCCTGTGTATTAGGATCAGGGCCATTAGAGCAGGATGAAGGGCTCACTCCCTGTATAACAGCAGCAGCAGCCTGTGTATTAGGGTCAGTGCCGTTAGAGCAGGATGAAGGGCTCACTCCCTGTATAACAGCAGCAGCAGCCTGTGTATTAGGATCAGTGCCGTTAGAGCAGGATGAAGGGCTCACTCCCTGTATAACAGCAGCAGCAGCATGTGTATTTGGGTCAGTGCCGTTAGAGCAGAATGAAGGGCTCACTCCCTGTATAGCAGCAGCAGCCTGTGTATTAGGATCAGAGCCAGTGCAGTTAGAGCAGAATGAAGGGCTCACCCCCTGTATAACAGCAGCAGCAGCCTGTGTATTATGATCAGTGCCGTTAGAGCAGAATGAAGGGCTCACCCCCTGTATAACAGCAGCAGTAGCCTGTGTATTAGGATCAGTGCCGTTAGAGCAGAATGAAGGGCTCACCCCCTGTATAACAGCAGCAGCAGCCTGTGTATTAGGATCAGTGCCGTTAGAGCAGAATGAAGGGCTCACTCCCTGTATAACAGCAGCAGCAGCCTGTGTATTAGGATCAGTGCCGTTAGAGCAGAATGAAGGGCTCACTCCCTGTATAACAGCAGCAGCCTGTGTATTAGGGTCAGTGCCGTTAGAGCAGAATGAAGGGCTCACTCCCTGTATAACAGCAGCAGCAGCCTGTGTATTGGGACCAGGGACATTAGAGCAGGATGAAGGGCTCACTCCCTGTATAACAGCAGCAGCAGCCTGTGTATTAGGACCAGTGCCGTTAGAGCAGAATGAAGGGCTCACTCCCTGTATAACAGCAGCAGCAGCCTGTGTATTAGGGTCAGTGCCATTAGAGCAGGATGAAGGGCTCACTCCCTGTATAACAGCAGCAGCAGCCTGTGTATTAGGATCAGGGCCATTAGAGCAGAATGAAGGGCTCACCCCCTGTATAACAGCAGTAGCAGCCTGTGTATTAGGGTCAGTGTCATTAGAGCAGAATGAAGGGCTCACTCCCTGTATAACAGCAGCAGCAGCAGCCTGTGTATTAGGATCAGAGCCAGTGCAGTTAGAGCAGAATGAAGTGCTCACTCCCTGTATAACAGCAGCAGCAGCCTGTGTATTAGGATCAGAGCCAGTGCAGTTAGAGCAGAATGAAGGGCTCACTCCCTGTATAACAGCAGCAGCAGCCTGTGTATTAGGATCAGAGCCAGTGCAGTTAGAGCAGAATGAAGGGCTCACTCCCTGTATAACAACAGCAGCAGCAGCAGCCTGTGTATTAGGATCAGTGCCGTTAGAGCAGGATGAAGGGCTCACTCCCTGTATAACAGCAGCAGCAGCCTGTGTATTAGGACCAGGGACATTAGAGCAGGATAAGGAGCTCACTCCCTGTATAACAGCAGCAGCAGCCTGTGTATTAGGATCAGTGCCGTTAGAGCAGAATGAAGGGCTCACCCCCTGTATAACAGCAGCAGCAGCCTGTGTATTAGGATCAGTGCCGTTAGAGCAGAATGAAGGGCTCACCCCCTGTATAACAGCAGCAGCAGCCTGTGTATTAGGATCAGTGCCGTTAGAGCAGAATGAAGGGCTCACCCCCTGTATAACAGCAGCAGCCTGTGTATTAGGATCAGTGCCGTTAGAGCAGAATGAAGGGCTCACCCCCTGTATAACAGCAGCAGCAGCCTGTGTATTAGGATCAGTGCCGTTAGAGCAGAATGAAGGGCTCACCCCCTGTATAACAGCAGCAGCAGCCTGTGTATTAGGATCAGTGCCGTTAGAGCAGAATGAAGGGCTCACTCCTGTATAACAGCAGCAGCAGCCTGTGTATTAGGATCAGTGCCGTTAGAGCAGAATGAAGGGCTCACTCCCTGTATAACAGCAGCAGCCTGTGTATTAGGGTCAGTGCCGTTAGAGCAGAATGAAGGGCTCACTCCCTGTATAACAGCAGCAGCAGCCTGTGTATTAGGACCAGGGACATTAGAGCAGGATGAAGGGCTCACTCCCTGTATAACAGCAGCAGCAGCCTGTGTATTAGGACCAGTGCCGTTAGAGCAGAATGAAGGGCTCACTCCCTGTATAACAGCAGCAGCAGCCTGTGTATTAGGGTCAGTGCCATTAGAGCAGGATGAAGGGCTCACTCCCTGTATAACAGCAGCAGCAGCCTGTGTATTAGGATCAGGGCCATTAGAGCAGAATGAAGGGCTCACCCCCTGTATAACAGCAGTAGCAGCCTGTGTATTAGGGTCAGTGTCATTAGAGCAGAATGAAGGGCTCACTCCCTGTATAACAGCAGCAGCAGCCTGTGTATTAGGATCAGAGCCAGTGCAGTTAGAGCAGAATGAAGTGCTCACTCCCTGTATAACAGCAGCAGCAGCCTGTGTATTAGGATCAGTGCCGTTAGAGCAGAATGAAGGGCTCACTCCCTGTATAACAGCAGCAGCAGCCTGTGTATTAGGATCAGTGCCGTTAGAGCAGAATGAAGGGCTCACTCCCTGTATAACAGCAGCAGCCTGTGTATTAGGGTCAGTGCCGTTAGAGCAGAATGAAGGGCTCACTCCCTGTATAACAGCAGCAGCAGCCTGTGTATTAGGACCAGGGACATTAGAGCAGGATGAAGGGCTCACTCCCTGTATAACAGCAGCAGCAGCCTGTGTATTAGGACCAGTGCCGTTAGAGCAGAATGAAGGGCTCACTCCCTGTATAACAGCAGCAGCAGCCTGTGTATTAGGGTCAGTGCCATTAGAGCAGGATGAAGGGCTCACTCCCTGTATAACAGCAGCAGCAGCCTGTGTATTAGGATCAGGGCCATTAGAGCAGAATGAAGGGCTCACCCCCTGTATAACAGCAGTAGCAGCCTGTGTATTAGGGTCAGTGTCATTAGAGCAGAATGAAGGGCTCACTCCCTGTATAACAGCAGCAGCAGCCTGTGTATTAGGATCAGAGCCGTTAGAGCAGAATGAAGTGCTCACTCCCTGTATAACAGCAGCAGCAGCCTGTGTATTAGGATCAGAGCCAGTGCAGTTAGAGCAGAATGAAGGGCTCACTCCCTGTATAACAACAGCAGCAGCAGCCTGTGTATTAGGATCAGTGCCGTTAGAGCAGAATGAAGGGCTCACTCCCTGTATAACAGCAGCAGCAGCCTGTGTATTAGGGTCAGTGTCATTAGAGCAGAATGAAGGGCTCACTCCCTGTATAACAGCAGCAGCAGCAGCCTGTGTATTAGGGTCAGTGCCGTTAGAGCAGGATGAAGGGCTCACTCCCTGTATAACAGCAGCAGCAGCCTGTGTATTAGGATCAGAGCCAGTGCAGTTAGAGCAGAATGAAGGGCTCACTCCCTGTATAACAGCAGCAGCCTGTGTCTGCCTGTAGGAGGGGAGGCAAGAGACAGCCTGCAGGAGGGAGGGATGAGGGGGAGGGTTGTCTTAGTATCAGGAGGGGGAGAGGGGAGCGGAGGAGGATAAGGGGGGAGACAGGGACGCTGTGGGCTGGTGACCCCGGGCTCTCTGCGGTTTAGGGACCAGGGAGCTGTCACGTGAGGAGCCTCTCACCCTGCGGTCAGTACTTGTGTCCCTGTGCCCGTCTGTGCCAGCCTCTCCCTATCCTCCCCCCTGAGCCTCTCACATTCCTGCTATTCTATGTGTGCTCATCCCTTGTCCTCTCTCTAGGTCTGATACTGTCTTCCCCCCTCTCTAGGTCTGATACTGTCTCTCTGCCTCTATCTATACAGTTACCCTCTCTTCTTCTTCATATGACCCTTTCTCTAGGTCTGATACTGTCTCTCCCCCCTCTCTAGGTCTGATACTGTCTCTCCCCCCTCTCTAGGTCTGATACTGTCTCCCCCCCTCTCTAGGTCTGATACTGTCTCTCCCCCTCTCTAGGTCTGATACTGTCTCCCCCCCTCTCTAGGTCTGATACTGTCTCCCCCCCTCTCTAGGTCTGATACTGTCTTCCCCCCCTCTCTAGGTCTGATACTGTCTCCCCCCCCCTCTCTAGGTCTGATACTGTCTTCCCCCCCCTCTCTAGCTCTGATACTGTCTTCCCCCCCCCCCCTCTCTAGGTCTGATACTGTCTTCCCCCCCTCTCTAGGTCTGATACTGTCTACCCCCCTCTCTAGGTCTGATACTGTCTACCCCCCTCTCTAGGTCTGATACTGTCTTCTCCCCCTCTCTAGGTCTGATACTGTCTTCCCCCCCTCTCTAGGTCTGATACTGTCTACCCCCCTCTCTAGGTCTGATACTGTCTACCCCCCTCTCTAGGTCTGATACTGTCTACCCCCCTCTCTAGGTCTGATACTGTCTTCCCCCCCCCTCTCTAGGTGTGATACTGTCTCTCCCCCCCTCTCTAGGTGTGATACTGTCTCTCCCCCCCTCTCTAGGTCTGATACTGTCTCTCCCCCTCTCTCTAGGTCTGATACTGTCTCTCCCCCTCTCTCTAGGTCTGATACTGTCTTCTCCCCCTCTCTAGGTCTGATACTGTCTCTCCCCCTCTCTCTAGGTCTGATACTGTCTCTCCCCCTCTCTCTAGGTCTGATACTTTCTCTCCCCCTCTCTAGGTCTGATACTGTCTCTCCCCCTCTCTAGGTCTGATACTGTCTCTCCCCCTCTCTAGGTCTGATACTGTCTCTCCCCCTCTCTAGGTCTGATACTGTCTCTCCCCCTCTCTAGGTCTGATACTGTCTCTCCCCCTCTCTAGGTCTGATACTGTCTCTCTCCCCCTCTCTAGGTCTGATACTGTCTCTCCCCCTCTCTAGGTCTGATACTGTATCTCCCCCTCTCTAGGTCTGATACTGTCTCTCTCCCCCTCTCTAGGTCTGATACTGTCTCTCTCCCCCTCTCTAGGTCTGATACTGTCTCTCTCCCCCTCTCTAGGTCTGATACTGTCTCTCTCCCCCTCTCTAGGTCTGATACTGTCTTCCCCCCCTCTCTAGGTCTGATACTGTCTTCCCCCCCCTCTCTAGGTCTGATACTGTCTTCCCCCCCTCTCTAGGTCTGATACTGTCTTTCCCCCCCTCTCTAGGTCTGATACTGTCTCTCCCCCTCTCTAGGTCTGATACTGTCTCTCCCCCTCTCTAGGTCTGATACTGTCTCTCCCCCTCTCTAGGTCTGATACTGTCTCTCCCCCTCTCTAGGTCTGATACTGTCTTCTCCCCCTCTCTAGGTCTGATACTGTCTTTCCCCCTCTCTAGGTCTGATACTGTCTCTCCCCCTCTGTCTATACAGTTACCATCACTTCTTCATATGACCCTCTCTCTCTATATAATATCCCTGAGACACTCCTCTCTATTGCCTCTCAATCTGTTGCTCTGTAACTGCCTTGTTGCTTCTTATTGTGTATGTGCCCCCTCTTTTATTCTCTCTCTGCCCCCATCTCTGCACCTTATCATTATTTTTCTTTAACTCTTCATTCTTATTTTTCTCCATCACTCCCCTGGTCTCCTGCCCCCAGCTTCCTGCTTAGACACTAATTTAACCCTCTGTATCCCTCTTTTGTCATCAATTCTTCCCACATAATTTCCCTATCTCTACCCCCTGTGTGCATCTCTATTGCACTGTATTTTTCCTCCTATTCTCTGCATCCTCTTTCACTCCACTGTTTCCTTCCCTCCCTATTTTGCTTCCAGATTTAACCTCTTCCTGTCTGACCTCTGTTGCTTTGCTCCCCCCTGCAGGGACTATGGAATTGGGGGATGGAGGGAATTCTTCTCTGTTAACCCCTGCCTGGCAAGTCACAGGAAAGTTGATTTTCTCCAGTTAACCCTTTACAAAGCTTTAGGGCTGTCTGAACCTCTGTTAGAGAAATGACCAAACACTGGGTGTTGTTACTAGAACAATAATATTGTGGTTGACATAATATTGCCAGCTCAATGTCACCATATAATGTCATATGGACATAGTCATATCGCTGATGATATCTCTTGGTTTGCAGAATGGGCTGCAATGTATTTCTAAGGGGTTAACCATCCAGCGCTACAGAATTTGGCGGCGCTATACAAATAAATGATGATAACAGCTCTAACCCCAACAGCCAAAATGTATGTAACTCACTTGATATCTAAATATTCAGCTATGAAAATGTTACACAGGGTTAAATGATAAAAAAAACAACAACTCTGTATAATGAAAACTTTCTGCTTTTGACTAATTGGCAATGTTGTTGCCATACTCCCCCCCCCCCCCAGTCTGTACCCCATCACCCTTAACCTTCTGTGTGCTAGAGGTATGTGATGATAACCTCTGGTTAATTTGGAGACTGGAAAGTTGACATGTGTAGAAATTGCCATAGAATGGAGACACAACCCCCATTTTAACACATTTGTTGCCAGAGACACTTTTTTACCCATGGGTTTTGTGGCATATTGTAGGGCTATTGCATGAGTTCGTTTTAACCCTCTTCCTTTCTGGTAGTTTTGTTAAATCTACTGATTTTAACTATTTGCCTTCCATAGACTGGATCTGTGAGTAGGGACGGAAGGATTTGGTATCTGTTGCTATTTGTTCAGGACAAAATATAGACTGCAACAATATCTCAGCCAGAGTGTTGTGAGCTGAGATCTGTAGTTATGGCAAGGGTTAACTCCTTAGATGTCGGCAACACATTTCATTTAAAGGTTGGATATAGGCAGTAGGCACATGCTTTCTTAGGAGTCAGCAGTATTTGTATATAGATAAATGTAGAATAATCTAAAAAGTTAGGCGGAAGCAAAACTGTCAGGCGTTGAGGCAGTGTAGGACCTATATTAACCCCATTTTTAAGAGTTATGATTAGTTATGCTTAATTATTAATTTGCACAAATGCATAGATAAAGCCTACTGCTACTATTGTGCAGGACAAGGCTGGTTAGCCAATGGGGCATGGCCTACAAATGTATCCTCCACTCATTGGTCATATGCTGCAGGGTGACTGGTATGTTAATTATTTAACCCCTCGGATAACAAGTGGAGCGGTATTTAAAGTTCCTGCTCGAGCGTTACCTGCGATAGAAGTAAGCTTTTTGCGTACGTCGGGTTGCGTTTGTTTTGTGAGTTGGAAGTTGCGCGCTAACCCGATGAGCGCAAAAAGCCAAACTTACAATATAGCGTGCACGATTACCTATTTCCTCATTAAAGTCAATGGAGCAAAAAAAGTGGACACCCTACTCGCTTGATCGCATATTCTCAAGTGCGCTAACCCGACATGTAAATATGAATATTTTATATTCCACTGTTCTTGACATAGAAGAATTTGTTCTATTTACTCATAGCTAAATATTTATTTGTGTGTATATACAGTATGTGTGTAGCTTGAACTTGAAATAGTTATCTATGTAGTTTAATCTCGCTATTTCGTAATCCAAAACCCAAATGCACACGGCTAGTGACAGAGGGTTTAGCAATTTATAGTACAGGTTAAAAAGCCTGTATGCTGATTGGTCACTTTTAACAGTGGGTAGTGATGCTAATTGCTAACATGTGACGTGATCTATTAACCTGTTGTGTACCAAAACCTAAGCTGTGTGTATGTGTCTCTAAGGGACAGTGTGTAGTGATGCTAACAGGTGACCTGATCTTTTAACCTGTTGTGCACCAAAGCTGTGTATATGTGTCTCTAAGGGATTTGAACATTATAGTTACAGTGAGCTTGTGTGTTTGTTTGGTTATAAATTTTGCAAATTTTTTATTGTGTAAAGTGCATATTTTTTATATATTTTTTTTAACTTTGATGGAGCAGAAAGCGTTTATCTGTTTGTTGATGTTGATTACATATAATAGAGGGCATCAGTTTGTTTTGCACGTGTCCAACACCAATGTTATATTCATAAACTTTAGGGGTACTCAGTAATACGTTGAAAAGTGTTGTCTGCGGTTTATAAGCCCTTTTTAGTTGGGGAATTCAATAAGTTTTATTATCAAGACTTTAGATTGCGATCAGAAAAACAGGACTGGCATATCTTAAAGGGGCAGTAAATTCAAAATTAAACTTTCATGATTCAGACAGAGCATGTCATTTTTAACAACTGTCCAATTTACTTCTATTATCTAATTTTGCTTTGTTCTATTGCTATTCTTTGTTGAAAAGCATACTTGGGTAGACTCGGGATAAGCAATGCACTACTGTGGGCTAAATGCTGATTGGTGGCTGCTCAAATATGCCTTTTGTTGTTGGCTCACCTTATGTGTTCAGCTAGCTCCCAGTAGTACATTGCTGTTCCTTTATCTAAAGTATACCAAGAGAATGAAGCAAATTTTATAATAAAAATAAATTTGAAAGTTGTTTAAACTGAGATGCTCTATCTGAATTATAAAAATTAAAATAAATAGTTTGACCATTTTCCACCAAAATGATAATGTAAAATGTTCTGCCAATGAAAATGTGATTGTGTCAACACTGAAAGCAGCTTATAGGCAGCGGTTCACATTCTGATAATTATCAATAGACTATCATCAACACCATAATTAGTTAGGGTCAGTAATTCACAAATTGTTTTTTTTTTTTTAAAGATCAAATCTGTTTACTGTTATATTTTTTTTTTTTTTTTATTTGGCATAGTTCTGAAATACGCTTTCACAGGGTTGAAAAATGTTCTGCATATGTAAACTCATTAGTCTTCTCAAAGGCATTTTTCTTGTTCTGCTATCCTAGGATGTGAAATCGGGAAAGACATTTAAGGAACAGAGGAACAGTCTCAAGTAACCCGTAAGTGGGAGGGAAGGGGGGTCACTGTATCAAGGAAAGAAAAAGTCACACAGGCTTCCACTCATCTTTTTTTGGGGGGGCACCAGACATGAGTGGCCGCTACACCCACGCTGTGGTTAGAGGGGTGCCCACCTCATTCGGCCTAGAGGCAGATGGCAAAGTGGATTTGGCAAGGGCGCAGAGGGAGAGCGGAGTATACTGTGGAATTTTGAGACAGAAGCTGGGATTGCAGGTGGTTGAGTTGCCCCCTGATGAGGATCTTCCAAAGGGCCAGCTGACAGGGGACATCGCTGTGGCAATAGCGGACACTGCCTTAATTACCAGTCCCTACATACCCTCCAGGAGGAAAGAGGTGAGAGCATGAATGAGCACAACTAATCTTTAACATGCAGATTTTGCATTATTTTAGCCATATGCAGGGAGTACCCAGATGTGGGCACACATAACCAATAGTGACAAAACCCTATAAAATTGTCATTGTCACTTTAAATCTGTTAGCAATTATCTCTGTCCCACACATACTTTTCCTATCTCTCCTCCCTGTGATATGATTAGACAACGTGTCTGTTTTATATTCGGTATTCATAATCTGCCATCTGCGCCTCTCAAAATAGGATTAATCCGCAGCATCTGCCTATCTCCCTCAAATCTCTTTCTCCTTCACTTCTCTCCCTCCTTTTCTCTCCTACTCAGATAGAAGGATTCCAAAAACTATTTGAAGAGTTGAAGTTCCGAGTTTGTCAGCTCACGGATGAAAATGCCACTTTGGATGCCAGTGATATACTCTTCACTGGTGAGTGATGTGTCCTAGAAATGTCAGGGTCAGCTTCTTCAGCTTAGCGCAGTGATTTTTAACCTTTTTTTTGCCGTGGCACACTTTTTTACATTAAAAAATCCTGTGGCACACCACCATCCCAAAAATTTAAAAAAAATCACACATTGTAGCCTAATACAGCATATATATATATATATATATATATACACATACACACAAACACACACATACTGTATGTATTGTGCTGTTATGCCATGCCTCCTACAAACTACCCCTGCACTGGGAGTAAAAAACAAGCAAAGTTTAAAAAATATGTCACACTGTTGTCAGTCTGCCGTGGCACACCTGAGGATCTCTCACGGCACACTAGTGTGCCACGGCACACTGGTTGAAAAACACTGGCTTAGCGGATATAAGCTCTGTTATTCATATTCCTAGAGGTATCTGATCATGACCAATGTTCCTAGAGGGGACATTCCTAGAGTTGTGTGGTCATTTTGTGAAACTCAAACATTTTCTTTTGTGATTCAGACGGAGGGTATTTAAAATGTTCCAATTTTATTTTTATTGATCAAATTTGCTTTGATATCTGTGGTGAAGATATACTTAGGTTGGTGTCTGGGGCACTGAATGGCAAGAAATTGTGCTGTGATCTAGTGCTCTTGCAAATGTATAAAAAAAATTAAAACTGCTGCAATATAGTGTTCCAGACAAATGGACGCTCCTGAGCTTATGTTCCAACAGAACGAAGAAAATTTGGTAATAGAAGTAAATTAGAAAGTTGTTCAAAATTGCATGCTCTATCTGAATCATAACAGAAAAGAATGTTGGCATTCACAGACCATTAAAGGAATAAAAAGGTCAAAATTGAAATGTGATTAAATAGTGAGCCCAAGACACGGTTGTAAAAAAAACTGCTCTGCAGAAAAGGATGGCTTTGCTTATAAGGTAAGTACATCATTTGTAGGTTAAAAATATATTTTGAAAATGTCTTTCATAGGAAAGACTTTCCTTATGTTACATAATTACGTTTACTCTCCCTTTTTAATAATACATTTTTAAAACTGTTGATATATTTCTGGCTAAAAAAAGTGATACAAGGTTATGATTCACTTGGTAGATTTCTAAAAACAGGAATCCAAGCGGAACTGTAAAGGTTGAACTCCTTCCAACCTTTACTATGTTAGTGATGTTTTAAAAACCATTTAAAAGTAAGTTTGTTAGCATAGCTTGTATTTTACAGTGCAGTGGCACACTACTTGTTATTTCTCTGGGGTATGTTTAGCTTATCTCCTTTGCTATGGACAATTTTGGATGGATATAAATGTGTTCCTGTACTGATCAAGCAAGCACTGTGCAGTATGTTACAGGGTTAGGCATAGAATATAGAGAAAAAACACACTGTTTTCAAAGTTTCATTGCAGGTGAATTAAATACATTATAATATTTTTTTACTTTTAATGAGTTTTACTTACTTCTTACAGGTAGAGAGATCTTTGTTGGGTTGTCTAAATGGACTAATCTCAGAGGGGCAGAGTTTGTGGCAAAAACATACCAGGTAAAATATGTAGTAATTCTGTATTGAGCACTGACATCTGTAAGGCAACATCTCACTCTGCCCTGAGGCATTTGCTGCTGTTTTTATACAGAACTCACAATTCTGTAAGTGCCACCACCATGCTTTTTGATGGACAGTCCTTTCTGACATTCTTTATTTTCAGATATAGCTATGTTTGCCCCTATTTGTTTCACCATCCTGAAATATAATTCTGTCATTTACTTTCATCTTTCTCTACCCTCCAACCTAACTGATGGATATTCGGCCTTGGTGCCAGAAACTATTTTTAAGCACTCTATAGATAATATTCAGAGGTAACGTATGTTAACTGTAATAATAAAGGAAAGCTGGATTATATTAGAAAATACAATATTTTGCCAGCTGTATGCCAAAATGAGGCCTCAGATCAGATACATACGCCTGCAGCTCCCATTATGCCTGATATATGCCCCAGTGAAACCTCAGATCAGATACATGACCCTGCAGCTCCCATTATGCCTGAATTATGCCCCAGTCAAACCTCAGATCAGATACATAACCCTGTAGCTTCTATTATGCCTGATATATGCCCCAGTGAAACCTCAGATCAGATACATAACCCTGTAGCTTCTATTATGCCTGATATATGCCCCAGTGAAACCTCAGATCAGATACATAACCCTGTAGCTTCTATTATGCCTGATATATGCCCCAGTGAAACCTCAGATCATATACATGACCCTGCAGCTCCCATTATGCCTGACATATGCCCCAGTGAAACCTCAGATCAGATACATAACCCTGTAGTTTCTATTATGCCTGATATATGCCCCAGTGAAACCTCAGATCAGATACATAACCCTGTAGCTTCTATTATGCCTGATATATACCTCATGGAAACCTCAGATCAGATACATAACCCTGTAGCTTCCATTATGCCTGATATATGCCCCAGTGAAACCTCAGATCATATACATGACCCTGCAGCTCCCATTATGCCTGACATATGCCCCAGTGAAACCTCAGATCAGATACATAACCCTGTAGCTTCTATTATGCCTGACATATGCCCCAGTGAAACCTCAGATCAGATGCATAACCCTGTAGCTTCTATTGTGCCTGATATATACCTCATGGAAACCTCAGATCAGATACATAACCCTGTAGCTTCCATTATGCCTGATATATGCCCCAGTGAAACCTCAGATCAGATACATAACCCTGTAGCTTCTATTATGCCTGATATATGCCCCAGTGAAACCTCAGATCATATACATGACCCTGCAGCTCCCATTATGCCTGACATATGCCCCAGTGAAACCTCAGATCAGATACATAACCCTGTAGCTTCTATTATGCCTGATATATGCCCCAGTGAAACCTCAGATCATATACATGACCCTGCAGCTCCCATTATGCCTGACATATGCCCCAGTGAAACCTTAGATCAGATACATAACCCTGTAGTTTCTATTATGCCTGATATATGCCCCAGTGAAACCTCAGATCAGATACATAACCCTGTAGCTTCTATTATGCCTGATATATGCCTCAGGGAAACCTCATATCAGATACATGACCCTGTAGTTCCCATTATGACAGCTGTATGCCCAGGTGAGACTTCAGGTCAGATACATGCTCATGCAGCCCCCATTATGCCTGAAATATGCCTGTGAGGCGTCAGATCAGATGTGTGCCCCCTGCATTTTCCTTTATGTCAACTACATGACTAAGAACTCAGAAGATCAGATAGATGACCCTGAAGCTCCTATTATGCTAGCTGTATGCCGGAGAGCTAAGATCAGATGAATGACCCTGCAGCTCCCACTACGCGAGCTGTATGCGAACATAAGACCTCAAATCAGATGCGTGACTCTGCACTTCCATTAGGGAACTTGAAGACTGTGAGAGGCCTAAGATCAGATGCATGGACTCTACGGCCCAATTTATGCCTGCTGTATGCCCATGTCTCCAGCACTTTGTCAAACCAACTTTATTCAGACACAAATAGCGACGTTTCGGTGTCACAGCACCTTATTCATGCTTGATATATCAAGCATGAATAAGGTGCTGTGACACCGAAACGTTGCTATTTGTGTCTGAATAAAGTTGGTTTGACAAAGTGCTGGAGACCTTGCTTATCTTTTCTATGTGTCTGGGGCTTGGCAGCGCCCTTGGTCTACCGTGCACACTCCACACTCCCAGGTGCTGTTCCCCTCTCGGACTTTTGCTGTATGCCCATGTGAGATCTCAGAACACATGCATAGATATTGAATCATATTTTATGAAAGGTGTTTTCAAGAAAGACTTCACATATATAGTAAAACGAACATAATAATTACTGTGAGCAGCAGGTGACCCCTCCTGTTAACATTAACCCCTGTGCAGCTATGTCTACTTCAATGCCTCTTGTTCCTGCCACTCTCTCCTTTATAGCCCTCTACTAAGCTCACATTCTGTCTACCTAACCCTACCCTGCAGATTTCACAACTGATTCTGTACTTGTACTGCACACTCATATGTCTGTATATTCCTGGCCTTTACAATTCTATTTTCCCTATGCTTTTTCCCCACTTCACC
>NC_069505.1:589650512-589653012 GCF_027579735.1 Bombina bombina | reverse complement strand
CAGTGTGCTCATTATCAGTGTATAGATACTCATCATCATTATACAGTGCAGTGTGATCATTATCAGTGTATAGATACTCATCATCATTATACAGTGCAGTGTGATCATTATCAGTATATAGATACTCATCATCATTATACAGTGCAGTGTGATCATTATCTGTGTATAGATACTCACATCATTATACAGTGCAGTGTGATCATTATCTGTGTATAGATACTCATCATCATTATACAGTGCAGTGTACTCATTATCAGTGTATAGATACTCCTCATCATTATACAGGGCAGTGTGCTCATTATCAGTGTATATATACTCATCATCATTATACAGTGCAGTGTGCTCATTATCAGTGTATATATACTCATCATCATTATACAGTGCAGTGTGCTCATTATCAGTGTATAGATACTCCTCATCATTATACAGGGCAGTGTGCTCATTATCAGTGTATAGATACTCACATCATTATACAGAGCAGTGTGATCATTATCAGTGTATAGATACTCATCATCATTATACAGTGCAGTGTGATCATTATCAGTGTATAGATACTCATCATCATTATACAGGGCAGTGTGCTCATTATCAGTGTATAGATACTCACATCATTATACAGAGCAGTGTGATCATTATCAGTGTATAGATACTCATCATCATTATACAGTGCAGTGTGATCATTATCAGTGTATATATACTAACTATTATTATATAAAACACCATATTCATTATCTGTGTGTGTGTGTGTGTGTGTGTGTGTATATATATATATATATATATATATATATATATATATATATATATATATAGCATTATTATATAGTGCAGTGTAATCATTATCAGTGTATAGATACTCATCATCATTATACAGTGCAGTGTGTTCATTATCAGTGTATAGATACTCATCATTATTATACAGTGCAGTGTGATCATTATCGGTGTATAGATACTCATCATCATTGTACAGTGCAGTGTGATCATTATCGGTGTATAGATACTCATCATCATTGTACAGTGCAGTGTGATCATTATCGGTGTATAGATACTCATCATCATTATACAGAGCAGTGTGATCATTATCAGTGTATAGATACTCATCATCATTGTACAGTGCAGTGTGATCATTATCAGTGTATAGATACTCATCATCATTATACAGTGCAGTGTGCTCATTATCAGTGTATAGATACTCATCATCATTATACAGTGCAGTGTGATCATTATCCGTGTATAGATACTCATCATTATACAGTGCAGTGTGATCATTATCAGTGTATAGATACTCATCATCATTATACAGAGCAGTGTGATCATTATCAGTGTATAGATACTCATCATCATTATACAGTGCAGTGTGATCATTATCAGTGTATAGATACTCATCATCATTATACAGAGCAGTGTGAACATTATCAGTGTATAGATACTTATTATCATTATACAGTGCAGTGTGATCATTATCAGTGTATATATACTCATCATCATTACAGTGCAGTGTGATCATTATCAGTGTATAGATACTCACATAATTATACAGAGCAGTGTGATCATTATCAGTGTATAGATGCTCATCATCATTATACAGTGCAGTGTGCTCATTATCAGCGTATTGATACTCATCATCATTATACAGTGCTTAGTGATCATTATCAGTGTATAGATACTCACATCATTATACAGTGCAGTATGTTCATTATCAATGTATATATACTCATCATCATTATACAGTGCAGCACGTTCATTATCAGTGTATATATACTCATCATCAGTATATTATCATTATACAGTGCAGTGTGATCATTCTCAGTGTATAGATACTCATCATCATTATACAGTGCAGCATGTTTATTATCAGTGTATAGATACTCCTCATCAGTATATTATCATTATACAGTGCAGTGTGATCATTATCAGTGTATAGATACTCATTACCATTATACAGTGCAGTGTGATCATTATCAGTGTAAAGATACTCATCATCATTATACAGTGCATTGTGTTTATTATCAGTATATAGATACTCATTATCATTATACAGTGCAATGTGATCATTATTAGTGTATAGATACTCATGATCATTATACAGTGCAGCGTGATCATTCAGTATATAGATATTTATTATTATACGGTATAGTGTGTATATTATTGGTGTACAGTATAGATATTCCATAACACCATATGCACTTTTCCCCCCCAGGTCTTCCAGAAGCTGACAGATTACACTCTGGTTCCAGCTGCCTGCTCAGAAGTGTCTAAGATTGGGGGCTGCCTGACGTCCTGCTCTATATTAATAAATCGCAAGCTGGAGATATAGATACTTAGTTATTCAACACCTGTCATGTATACATATCACCCTCGGACTTAAGACCTGTGTATATACATTTCTCTTTATATCGTTCTGCTAATCTGCAGAAAAGCAAAAAATGACAAAATAATAATTAAAAAACCATAGATTAGCAAATAAAAGGGAAAAACAATATAATGCTTCACATACAAAAGA